>NC_065919.1:40774115-40943834 GCF_024586455.1 Bactrocera neohumeralis
AATAACTGTAGTAATCAACCACAGTGTTGCAGCTCAATATCGGCTCCTCATTTTGCTTTCGCCAGTTCGTCAATTGGGCATGCACCGTCGTCACGTTCATTTTGCTCACGAAACAGCAAATTATTGCTAGAATTTCTTTAGGAGCCAAACGACACTGACACCCATCCAAAAATGTTCCTCGAGCAGGACTTATGCATTGTCTACAATCCTTCGCTCCTTTTTTCTTCGTTGGCTTGGAATCGCACCTCCAAACCCATCCTAATTTCGCTTTTTTACTCTCCTCTCGTCGCATCTTCTCTCCGCATTTATCGCATAATGGAGGAGTAGAATCCCTTGTTGGAACTAATCCCACTTCCTCTAAAAACAGCAACGATTGTTCATTAGTTTGAACAAGCTGTCCAAATGATGTAAAGATTGAAAAATTCTTCAACTTTGAATTTAAAAACGGATGAGGCATTTTAAATTATTATTTTTACAGAAATCGGAAAAAAGTCGCTATATAACACAATTACTATTTCACTTCGCTTCACTTCAATGTAAAAGAATAACAGTAAGGAAATTCAAACGAATTAGATCTAACGGAATCTAACGGAAAATTTTCTTTGTTAAAAATTTCAAAGTTTCCTTTGGCAATATAAAACCGGTATTTACTAAATATAGTATAATAATATTTTTCTATATTTTTTAAATAATATACTATATAATATAATCCATATTTATATATGAATATATTATAAATATATCATATAAATATATGAAACACATTTTTGATTATATTTTCAGGACACAAAGTATGGCAACACTGCTATTTGTCATAAATGTAAACACGCAAATCACTTGAAACTTTGAATGTGCAAAATAATTTTTAAAGTATATTTATTTTCTTAAAAAATATACAGTTAGTGTAAATTTTGATAAATACGAATGTGTACAGTGTAATTAAATATATATTAATTAAAAAATATGTGAAAAGTGGGTTAAACATAGTGAAATAACGAGCATTGTTCTTACAAATTTTTGAACTTTAAAGTGAAATATCTCGGAAACTATGCGTCTGAGGACGGTATATGCGTATACATTTTTTAATGCTGAGGACCTCCTCTATCCATCCGTACCGTCAAATCGCGGCGCCGGAAAAATCGTAATATTACCGTCGCGGAAAATAAATGTATCGCCGAATACCCATAATGAAAAATATCATGAACACCTTCCGCCCACCATAACATCTCTATAAATTCAGGAAAATGATACATACAAATATGCCAGCAAAATAATAGATAATGTATGTAAATAGTATTGTATTAGTGATGAAGATGTTCCTTTCCTATGGATTAGAATAAAGAAACAAACAGCGAAATAAAAATACTAAGTCTTATTATACATATGTATACTTATTCATTATTTATTCATCTCCTTGTGTTTCTTGCAATTCATGGGAATTCCCCGATGCGCTGGAACTTCTATTATTATTCGGAATTCTTTGGGAATTCGAATTCTTTCTTCGAATTCTTAGAAATACTCCAGAATATGAATATCTTTAAATGACATTGACTAACATCACCAAATTCCCAAAGAAAAAGTTAACTATCCTTTCTCCTAAGAATTTTTTAAATACATAACATTACATCTTTCTCTTGGAAAACCCTGTCATTATTTCTTCACAGAAACCATTTTTATAAAAGAGGCAAATCATTTTTTTTTTTAAACTAGAAAAAACCTATAGTCAAAACAAAAAAATAACATCTGGTTTATAAAAATTCACTCTTGCATTTCTTTTTTTTTCTTACTTCAAGTTACATACATATGTAACATAAATACGTATCACAAAAATACTAAATATTAATATTATTATAATTATTAAATTATTATTAAAAATTCACTCTTGTATTTCTTTTTTTTTTTAATTCAACATAAATACATATTAAAATACTAAATATTAATATTAGTTAAATCCTTTTTTTTTTTTGTATTTGAAATACCTGTAACAAAACACACAATATTAATTACTCGTGATTGATAATTAAGAGAATACAACTTACATCACATTATTTTTCGATATTCGCGTCGTCCATCGCCAATTGCATTATGTCAGATTGAGGTCCTTCGACTCTGCGTGTTGATAGATGGAGAACAGCACTCCGTGTTACAATACTGTGAATTTCCGACATCACCTCCGTCGCTTCTATAAGTGGCAATTGCTCCAATTGCATTGCGATTGTCCTCGAGAATGAGGAAAATACCGTCTCATTCTCGTTTTGGAAACTGATGAGACTATGGCATCTATGGCTTCGGAGAATTCTGCTTCGGTATTTGATGTTCGCTTGTTCCGTCTCCTAGCCGCTATCGCCAAAGTGGATGGAGCAGGTGAGGAGGACGGAGCCGGAGAGCACGCTGGTAAACTGTCCACTGGTGATGCCGATGGCATCTGTGCGCAATCCACTTCAAAACAATCAATCGTTGATTGATTGAACGCACTCTCCTCAAATTCACCGGCTACTTCTGCGTTTATCTTTTGAAAATAGAAACATATGAAAACAAATTTTGAATATTACAATATTTGAAAATAATATACTTACATTACTGGAAGTCGTCCTCAGTACGACAACAGAGTCGAGAAACGACATTTCTTTATAATAAAATAGATGTGGTTCGTACACCACATCAGCCGACATCCCGTATTTTCTACACCCGCCCACCTTCTTTTATTCCACGACATATGTATGTATGTTGTTCGCAGATTTTTAATTTTTTTTTTAATTTCCGCAATATCCTTCCCACTCTCTTTGGATATTTGCGTCCAGGCATTTCTTTTTAAATCAATTCTTTTGTAAGAATTACTTTTAAAGTTCCACAAGCATTCAAATTGTTTGTACAAATTAACTAAATCCAAAATCTCGCTCGTTCGCCAATCCATAATACAATTTTTCTGAAATAAATAATATAAAATTAAAAACAAAATTAATTAAATTATTTTGAAAATGTACTTACTTATTCGTGTTTTTTATTATTTTAATTAAAAGTCTTAGTACTGACGCTATCAAACTTAAATATGTTGCCACAAACTGCTGAAGTGACAGCTTCTAGCTTACGATATATGGCAAACTATCTAGTACTCTATATCTAGTAAGCTATGAGCAATGTGGAGTCTCCACAGGCAATATGCACGGCAATGCAGCTAGTATTCTATAAATTCTATCCTGTCGAGATGCCCCGTTAGGGAAGTAGCCGAATTTATATGTTGCAATGCAGAGTTTTGTCTCGGTGGAAAAGGGAAGACGGTGCAGATAACGAAACGTAAGTACAATCGTGGCCGTTTAACCGAACAAATGACAATAACTGTATTGGGAATACTATGTAAGGAAGACAAAATATGCAGTTTTTCCGAGTGAATGGAAAAAACAAGGCAAATTTGTGGCCTTATATTAAAAAATTCGTTCACCCAGATACTACCCGCATCTGCACTGATGGCGGAAAGCAGTATCATGGAATATAACGAATTTTTGGTGAGAATACCACTTGCTTAACCACCAATCACAGTATTGGTGAGTATGTTGTGCAAGGTTATCTCGAAAATACAATCAACGATTTGGAATGCAGAAATCATTGGTTGAAAAATGGGATTAAAAGTCGTCGGAGTCCAAAACATCTCTATCAATACATGGCTTTTTTTGTTTATCGCCAAACTTCCTTGAGAAGAATTATCGTGATGATCTAGGATCTCAGATAATGGAGATGCTTATGGACATTAAAGAAGTGTACCAGGGCTATGTGGATGGAATTCTACAGACAGGGATGGAATTAAAAAACTTAGAAGCCCCTACTGTAGAGTCAGAAGATTTGGGTGACATTGTTCCTCCACCAAAACATTTTCTTCCAATGACTATTCAGGATCTCATTGATGATGCACTGTTTGATGAGGATCAAGATATGTAAGGCACTTGAAATTGAGGATCCTGAATTCAAGATTGAAGATTATCAATAAATAAAATCATTATCATCTGAAAAAAGATTTATTAAAGAAAAGCATTATTAATACTTGAAAATAAAAGAGTGAAAAAGATTATATTAAAATAATGATTAATTAAAAGACAAATACCTAAAAATAGATTTGGAATTTATAAATATTGAATTGTATAAAATAATATACTTACCTTAATAATACATTTATATTACCTTCATTTATTACTTACCTTAATTCATCTACTATAATATTTAACGAAAGATAATTACTTACCCCTTGTAATACATACATATATACATTACCACTAGCTTAAGCCGTTAGTTTTAAGACTTAGGCTAAGCAATTCCAAGAACGGAAAAAATAATCTATTGTATTAAAATTGTGAACTCGAGCAGACGTGTGTTTTTCATTTATTGGAATATTATTTTTCTCGTGACAGGCAATTAGGCTTTAAATTATTCGCGCATTCCCAGTATACGTAAGTCATTTACATAATTTCACCTGCTTTTTTAAACAATAATATTAATCAGGATAAATTAAATTTAATTCATCTTGATTAATAGTACTTTTTAAAAAAAGCTAGGCTCAGTTGCAACGTTAGAAAAAGAAAAAAAAAACTGAAAATAGAAAAAACCTGTAAATAGAATAAAGTCAAAAACATTAAAAAAGTTAATATATTATTATTTTGTAAATCATTACTTACCCAAAAGTAAGATGTTCGCTAGCCAAAGGGTTCTGACTTGCAACTTACTTTTAAGTTTTTTTTTATTTTTTCATCGCGCTTGTCGTTCCCTATTTAACTCTTCTTTTACAAACCACTTTGAATTTTTGAAAAGGAGTACTGTCACTAAATACTCTAACAATTTTAGCTTGTGTGCGAAACAATCATCGGCTTGATCAAACCATTGAGGAAAAACCTTTTCGGTTTTTTGTTGTATAGCGGACAACATTAAACAACGAACATTGGAATGATGAGCATATTCGTTGAAGAGCTTGACGTACCACATCATTTGCAGTCGACACACTTCGAAGACCCTATCACTAGGATTGAGCAGCCTTAAATCGCTGTCATCCTTGTAATTTTTTGCTCTGATGAGGGCCTCCGAATACAGCGTTTAATCGCTTTGTGTCTTCGTCATTGCTTTGGTGCATTTTTCGCAATGGATCTTACACAGAATTTTTGGTAAATACCATAGCCAGTGTAATACCGCTTGATCTGGACGTCAGCTTTGTCGTCCTCTTCAACAAAATTTTCGTCTGGAATAGTGAAAGCTTCCAGGTCGAGTTGCTCAGATTCCTGTTCGTTTCCCTGTACATCTAGATGACGATCTTCGGGGCCTAAATTCCAATCTAAATTGACATCGTCATCATCCTCAAAATTGGCACCCTTATTTTAAAAATTTTGCCTAAGTATCTTCATAGATATTAGGCGACCTACAATGTACTGGATTTCATGGGCAGTCGGATGGGTATTAATACCCTGACTCGCTCGGACTCTATAAAAGAAATTCTCCAACGCATCCTGATTCATTTTCCCAAGGAATATATATTTTAATTCCTTTTGTTCCCTAAAGAGTTCTTCTGCTAACATTAGCATACCCCTAATAGTATTGGAAAGGCCATCAATACATTTAACCCGAGCCCCGACAGGTAATTTAATAACCTGAACTTAACCCTTTTACCATAAAGAAACAACACTTATTGCCTATTTTCATTTCGCGATGGTCGTCCCCATAATCTACAAACCCATCAATAATATCTCTAACTCTATTGTAAGTTAGGTCGGACTTTATGATGATTTCATCAAATAAAAGAACGCAATTACGTTCTAGACCGGACATATTTTTGGCGATTTTGCCTAAATTTGTTATGACATTGGCATCGAAGCCAGGAACAACATATTTTATGGGGCGCCATCTCAAAAGGGAACTTTTGCTCGGTAAAGAGAAACCTAAATCGTCACGCATGAAATTATATGATTTGGTGGACATATAACTAATGTTTTGTGCCAATGTCTTCTCATTGTCACTAAAAAAGTGATTGCGTTTCGTGACGATCATCCTAGCGAATGTTATAGCGTCTTGGCTAGAAGTCTCATCCGCAACTATTGCACGTTTTTTTAGTTCTTCATATTTTTTTTTATCTAAATATTGAATAACCCCCTCTAACTCCTTGACCTTTTTATTTAGTTTCAGCGCATTACTTTGATAATAACGCGCGGATCGAGCAAATCGCTCGCGGCTGTCTACTGCATAGCCTTCGCAGTTACTTTCTGCCCCTAATCCTAATCTCTTTTCCACTAGGATGGAATATTTTTCAAATTCCATCAAAGTTATGTCGTCCTCTACACTACCTCCTACAGCTACTTTAGGACGAACATAAGTTGTAGTGACGGGCGGGCACACCCAATCAGAGTCAGAGCTAGATGTGCTATGATTTAGTTCTGACTCTAATCTTAAACAAGGGAAAGCCCCAGGCAGAAGTCTAAATTTAGTGACAAACTCAGGATCAAAGTGGTTTCGACAAATATACAGGGAATCGGAAGGCGATGCAACTATGTTGCAAGCCTTTACCCAACTTTGGCGAGCATCTTCCCTTTTAGGGAATCCAAAAAGAGTCGCCTGTCTCGCAACGCAGCTGCTAATGCAGCATCTTCGTCTGGGCGGTGGAACCGTCCACAAATGCCTAGGTGCATCTTCATAGCCTAATAGGATACATTAAAATTTTTTAATGAACCTCATATATGTATGTAGATGCGATTATATATGTACATTTACATATGTATATACGTATATTATATTAGTATTTTAATTTGCTGTAATATGTGGGCAAATGGCAAAATTCC
Organism: Bactrocera neohumeralis; assembly: GCF_024586455.1. Taxonomy (NCBI): domain Eukaryota; kingdom Metazoa; phylum Arthropoda; class Insecta; order Diptera; family Tephritidae; genus Bactrocera; species Bactrocera neohumeralis. The sequence goes on from NC_065919.1 coordinate 40,780,922, forward strand.
GATAAGTTTGGCGATCTAAAGGTACCGTTGGAAAGAGGAAATCCTCCTGATTAAAAAATATACAAATATACAGGGTTATAGGTACCGAAAATGCTTAGTTTACACAATATTCGATTTTAAAGTTCAAAAACTCCGAAAAGTGTAACATTTCAACAAGCTATTTCACTACATTCATCAGAATTTAAATTATTAAGTTTTTCACTTCGAATCTATTAAATTTAACTGTAAACATTTAAACAAATTTACATTTACATTTTTCGCATGTTTTTTAATTAAGAAATCTACATTTTAAAAATTACTTTTACGCCCGTTGTGGACAATAATGAGGAAATCGGGAATATTATAGAAAATATAAGTGTTAGCAACATTAATTTTGCATATTCCTCCTCTGGAAAAGTACCCCTATCAGCACATTCCTCATTTATAACAAAACTTGTTTTCATTAGCTCACCGCCAAAGTAATCGGAATTGTGCCAATATGTATATGTACAGCTGCGAGCAATGAAATAGTAGTGCTTAATAAAAGTTATATTGTCAAAATGCAAAATAACTGTTAAACTTATATATTATGGATAATAAAAACAATTAACTTAAAAAAAATTGTTCGCTAACTTTATTGCCCACTACTACATATACATATATATTATTGCGCGCAGCTGTATCTACTTATATAAAAACAAGTAATGAAGCGCTAAGTTCGGGTGCAACCGAACAATTTATACTCTTGCAACTTGCAAGAATCAAATCATTGGAAATACTTTATGGTGGAAAACGTCAATATGAGAATCGAATTTTTATATACATATGTATGTATGTATGTATACCATTATATGTAGTATATGGAAGTTCGGGTAGTATCGAGCAGATTTTATCTATTTCCCAATACCACATACTAAAAACCAATCATATATATAGAATAAAGTCGGTCGGATGTTCATTTTCATTGTGATAATTTAAATATTGACCGATATATGCGGAACAAAACTATAAATACATCCATATGTACATATGTCAAAAGTGAAAAAATTTAATATTGGTTAAAACTGGTTTATATTTGAGCGCAGAACCTGAAAATGTTGGACATACATACATACATATGTAATATTATGTATGTATGTATTATAATTTGAAGTAGTGAATCGTAATCAATAAGATAATCAATTTCGGAAGGCCACTTGGGTTCAAAGAATTTAGAAGCTCCTGTGGTCAGGAACCTAATTATTTTTACCTGCACTTGGTATTTACGTAAACTGAATATTATGTGAAAAGAATTACCGAACAACACATTTATTTGGATAAAGATTAATATTATTATGTTAATACAACTCTAACAAATAATTTCGACCAAATTAGTTATCACAAAAACGGTACTCACTGACCGCTTTCGCAGCGCAAGGAACGGAAGCCCTCAAAGATAAATAATTTCCCCCGTTTTTTACACATTTAGCACTGTTTCTTCGCTCCTATTGATCGCAGCGTGATGCTATATAGCCTATAGCCTTCCTCAATAAATGGACTATCCAACACAGTATCCAATTAGCGCGTTCAAACAAACTCTTCAGCTTTATAATATTAGTATAGATGTGTACTATCGTCATAAAATACTAATATTAAAATAATCAATTTACATACATATGTATATAAATCCTACCTTTCATCATTTAACACCGATATTCATACTTATCACTTATAACCAATTTGGACATTTAATATATTTATTTGGTTTTTAGAAATTCAAAAAGTTATTTTATTATTTATCAATACACTATGTATGTATGTACATATATAAGTATATGTGCGCGCGTTAATGCACAGTTATGTGAAAAATAATAAGGGCAGGGATGCTTAAAAACAAAACAAGAACAAAATTGTACAACATGTCAATTTTAAATAACAAAATATTAAATTAATAACTAATTAATATCATCACTTCTGAGTGAAAACCAGTTACTTTTTTTTACTTAATATTGTATATTTTTAAAGAAATCGCAAAGTGTCCTTATTTTTTTCACATCCTAATATCGTCAATTGAAAATAAATGCAAATAAAATACAAAACATAGCAAAATATGTGTAAAACTGTAAAAAAACTAATTTTTAATTTGTTCGCAATAAATAAGATTAGTTAACTGCCGCTAATTTCCTCACATATCTGGATGTACATTAACTTCATTAACTGCAGGTCACTGTCATTATTTTTCACATAACTTTATATAACATTGCCGTATAATGAATACACAACATACCAACATAAGTATGTATGTACCCTGCCAACCATGAGCGGGTAAAACACCAGATAATTAGCGGGTAACATGGTGGTAAACGTGGTGGTAAACATATACATAGAATGTTTCTTAAGCCTGGCAGATATTTTACCCAGTCACGTACGTATACATGTGATCATACATCTTTGTTGCGCTCATTCAGCAGTGTCATATAAAAAAGTATATCTGTCCTGCTCTAATATCCCCAATCGATGGCTGATGCAGGGTTGCATTTTCTCTTTTTAAATAGCTGATGCAGGGTTGCATTTTTTGATTCCTACTTTTAAAATTTAAAAGAAAACTTTTTAATTTTTAAAATTTTTTTTTATTTTATTTTTTACATTTTTACATAACATTTATTATAATTTATATAAATAAAAATATATTTAATTTAAAAAATATTTAATATCTGAAAAAAGATTAAATAAAGAAAAGAATTTTTAAAACCTGAAAATAAAAGAGTGGAAAAATATTATAAAAGACAAATACCTGAAAATAAAATAAAGATTCTTAATACCTGAAAATAAATAATAATTACATTGAAGAAAGATTAATTGTATAAAATGATAATAAAATCTGAAAAAAAGATTAATATTATCTGAAAGAATAAAATATATTAAATACAAATAGAATTTACTCTGAAAGCCAATATTAATTAAATAAAAATATTGATAAAATCTGAAAAGAAAGAATAATTAAATAAAAATCATAATAATATCTGAAATAAAAGAATAATATTATCTGATTATTTAAAATATAAGGCAAACATTTGTTTCCACATATTATATTGGATTGTGCCGGCCGCCTTAAACGCATAAAATACATACTTATGTACATATGTATGCAATTATTTTTGCGTATTATGTTGAACTGCGCAATCCAATTTCAAACAACACACATTTTTTCTCACATACTTACTTAACAATTTAAATTTGCTGCTTCTGATGATATTGCTGCAGCTGCTAATTCCAATGCTATAAAAACAAATGAAGTAATTACTTGCAAATTATTTAAAAAAAATCATTCACTTACCTTCTTGTTGTACGAGCCTCCTTTACGATAGTACGATCGCGAATGACATGCGTCTTTCAATCGTTTTTTTATTACCCTTTTTGGGATTTTCTTTTGTCACTATTGACAATAATGTTTTCTCCTTCGCACTCATTCAAATAAATCAAGCAATGAAACAAACTTTTTTTCATCGCATTTAGGTAAACAAAAAATAACCCGAAAATGTGCGTTGGTGTTAGTGTATAGAGAAAAAATGTGTAGTTGTATTGGAATATTTGTCTCAAGCGGGTAGCCGTGGTTGGCAGGGTATGTATGTATATGAGTACCCTTTTTTATATGACACTGCTGAATGAGAGCAACAAAGATGTATGATCACATGTATACGTACGTGAGTGGGTAAAATATCTGCCAGGCTTAAGAAACATTCTATATGTTTACCACCACGTTTACCACCATGTTACCCGCTAATTATCTGGTGTTTTACCCGCTCATGGTTGGCAGGGTACACATGTGAATATGTCACCGGCAAAAACTACAAATATTGTTCTACAAAAACAACAATCGTTTAAAAAAGCATCAGAAACTAATATGGCAGCCGAATTTCGACGTCAAAATTTATAGTAAATTACACAGCAACAAAATTTTCATTCATGAACGCAAATGTATTTTCAAAAAGCATATTCGATTCATTCATAAAAGCAGACGCCATTACATCTCCCCGAGCATGCCTTGACTACAAGCATTTTTTCGCGACGATTTCAAAATCTAAAAATCATAAATTGAATATATTTCTGAAATGTATGGGAAGGAAAAAGTGTCAACCCAGCAAAATTAAGTATTAAAATATTTTAGAATAAAATTGACAACATAGATTATTTGTCGATTTTCAATTCAAGAAATTTTTCAGAGAAAATATTTAATAGTCTTCTGATTTTTGTGCACAGTCAATCCGGTTAAGTTGTACTCCGCTTAAATGAAAATCAAATCCCTCCCTCATCACTCTTAACAGCTTATATTATATCTTGCTGCATCTCACGATTTGTTTTTGAAATACCTAGAAATTATTGTTTTAAGTACGACTCATTTAAGTATCCGCAGTCGCTTATGTACCATATTATATTTTTATTTTTAACTAACTACAAATATATGCATGATTGATTGTGGCACATAACCGGGATTGACTGTATTCGTCATGGAATGTATACATACATATATGCAAATATGTAACTTAGACATATTGACTTGCGCGTGCCACGTTGTACACGAATAAGGGTTGGTTTTGCGCTTGCTCATATGCGATGTATGTTTGTAAAAGTGTGTATGCTTCTGTTGGTTTTGCGCTTGCTCATATGCGATGTATGTTTGTAAAAGTGTGTATGCTTCTGTTGAAACAAATGTATGTATGTATATTTATTTTTTGTCGTGCCGACTATACAAATTTACATATTCATTTATATATGTATGTACAATTGTTGGTTTGCTTGACAATGAACTGAAACAAATCCAAAATGATTTTATTCTAAATAAAGACAATTTTTTTTATTTTTTTATAAAATAGGTATAATTTTATTGAAATATTTTTTCTTAAAACTAACAATTTAAAAATTTTAGTTAAATTAATTTAAATAAAGACAACCTTTTTTTTATTTTTTTATTAAATATGTAAGGTATTTTTATTGAAATGTTTTTACTTAAAACTAACAATTTAAAAATTTTAATTAAATTAATTATTAATATAAAAAATTAAATTTAAAACTGAATTACGAAATGTTCCATTTAAAATGGAAATTTCTCACAAGACTTAATAATTAAATTAAGTCATTTACATAATTTCACCTGCTTTTTTAAACAATAATATTAATCAGGATGAATTAAATTTAATTCATCTTGATTAATATTACTTTTTAAAAAAAGCTAGGCTCAGTTGCAACGTTAGAAAAAGAAAAAAAACTGAAAATAGAAAAAACCTGTAAATAGAATAAAGTCAAAAACATTAAAAAAGTTAATATATTATTATTTTGTAAATCATTACTTACCCAAAAGTAAGATGTTCGCTAGCCAAAGGGTTCTGACTTGCAACTTACTTTTAAGTTTTTTTTTATTTTTTCATCGCGCTTGTCGTTCCCTATTTAACTCTTCTTTTACAAACCACTTTGAATTTTTGAAAAGGAGTACTGTCACTAAATACTCTAACAATTTTAGCTTGTGTGCGAAACAATCATCGGCTTGATCAAACCATTGAGGAAAAACCTTTTCGGTTTTTTGTTGTATAGCGGACAACATTAAACAACGAACATTGGAATGATGAGCATATTCGTTGAAGAGCTTGACGTACCACATCATTTGCAGTCGACACACTTCGAAGACCCTATCACTAGGATTGAGCAGCCTTAAATCGCTGTCATCCTTGTAATTTTTTGCTCTGATGAGGGCCTCCGAATACAGCGTTTAATCGCTTTGTGTCTTCGTCATTGCTTTGGTGCATTTTTCGCAATGGATCTTACACAGAATTTTTTGGTAAATACCATAGCCAGTGTAATACCGCTTGATCTGGACGTCAGCTTTGTCGTCCTCTTCAACAAAATTTTCGTCTGGAATAGTGAAAGCTTCCAGGTCGAGTTGCTCAGATTCCTGTTCGTTTCCCTGTACATCTAGATGACGATCTTCGGGGCCTAAATTCCAATCTAAATTGACATCGTCATCATCCTCAAAATTGGCACCCTTATTTTAAAAATTTTGCCTAAGTATCTTCATAGATATTAGGCGACCTACAATGTACTGGATTTCATGGGCAGTCGGATGGGTATTAATACCCTGACTCGCTCGGACTCTATAAAAGAAATTCTCCAACGCATCCTGATTCATTTTCCCAAGGAATATATATTTTAATTCCTTTTGTTCCCTAAAGAGTTCTTCTGCTAACATTAGCATACCCCTAATAGTATTGGAAAGGCCATCAATACATTTAACCCGAGCCCCGACAGGTAATTTAATAACCTGAACTTAACCCTTTTACCATAAAGAAACAACACTTATTGCCTATTTTCATTTCGCGATGGTCGTCCCCATAATCTACAAACCCATCAATAATATCTCTAACTCTATTGTAAGTTAGGTCGGACTTTATGATGATTTCATCAAATAAAAGAACGCAATTACGTTCTAGACCGGACATATTTTTGGCGATTTTGCCTAAATTTGTTATGACATTGGCATCGAAGCCAGGAACAACATATTTTATGGGGCGCCATCTCAAAAGGGAACTTTTGCTCGGTAAAGAGAAACCTAAATCGTCACGCATGAAATTATATGATTTGGTGGACATATAACTAATGTTTTGTGCCAATGTCTTCTCATTGTCACTAAAAAAGTGATTGCGTTTCGTGACGATCATCCTAGCGAATGTTATAGCGTCTTGGCTAGAAGTCTCATCCGCAACTATTGCACGTTTTTTTAGTTCTTCATATTTTTTTTTATCTAAATATTGAATAACCCCCTCTAACTCCTTGACCTTTTTATTTAGTTTCAGCGCATTACTTTGATAATAACGCGCGGATCGAGCAAATCGCTCGCGGCTGTCTACTGCATAGCCTTCGCAGTTACTTTCTGCCCCTAATCCTAATCTCTTTTCCACTAGGATGGAATATTTTTCAAATTCCATCAAAGTTATGTCGTCCTCTACACTACCTCCTACAGCTACTTTAGGACGAACATACATAAGTTGTAGTGACGGGCGGGCACACCCAATCAGAGTCAGAGCTAGATGTGCTATGATTTAGTTCTGACTCTAATCTTAAACAAGGGAAAGCCCCAGGCAGAAGTCTAAATTTAGTGACAAACTCAGGATCAAAGTGGTTTCGACAAATATACAGGGAATCGGAAGGCGATGCAACTATGTTGCAAGCCTTTGCCCAACTTTGGCGAACATCTTCCCTTTTAGGGAATCCAAAAAGAGTCGCCTGTCTCGCAACGCAGCTGCTAATGCAGCATCTTCGTCTGGGCCGTGGAACCGTCCACAAATGCCTAGGTGCATCTTCATAGCCTAATAGGATACATTAAAATTTTTTAATGAACCTCATATATATGTAGATGCGATTATATATGTACATTTACATATGTATATACGTATATTATATTAGTATTTTAATTTGCTGTAATATGTGGGCAAATGGCAAAATTCCGATAAGTTTGGCGATCTAAAGGTACCGTTGGAAAGAGGAAATCCTCCTGATTAAAAAATATACAAATATACAGGGTTATAGGTACCGAAAATGCTTAGTTTACACAATATTCGATTTTAAAGTTCAAAAACTCCGAAAAGTGTAACATTTCAACAAGCTATTTCACTACATTCATCAGAATTTAAATTATTAAGTTTTTCACTTCGAATCTATTAAATTTAACTGTAAACATTTAAACAAATTTACATTTACATTTTTCGCATGTTTTTTAATTAAGAAATCTACATTTTAAAAATTACTTTTACGCCCGTTGTGGACAATAATGAGGAAATCGGGAATATTATAGAAAATATAAGTGTTAGCAACATTAATTTTGCATATTCCTCCTCTGGAAAAGTACCCCTATCAGCACATTCCTCATTTATAACAAAACTTGTTTTCATTAGCTCACCGCCAAAGTAATCGGAATTGTGCCAATATGTATATGTACAGCTGCGAGCAATGAAATAGTAGTGCTTAATAAAAGTTATATTGTCAAAATGCAAAATAACTGTTAAACTTATATATTATGGATAATAAAAACAATTAACTTAAAAAAAATTGTTCGCTAACTTTATTGCCCACTACTACATATACATATATATTATTGCGCGCAGCTGTATCTACTTATATAAAAACAAGTAATGAAGCGCTAAGTTCGGGTGCAACCGAACAATTTATACTCTTGCAACTTGCAAGAATCAAATCATTGGAAATACTTTATGGTGGAAAACGTCAATATGAGAATCGAATTTTATATACATATGTATGTATGTATGTATACCATTATATGTAGTATATGGAAGTTCGGGTAGTATCGAGCAGATTTTATCTATTTCCCAATACCACATACTAAAAACCAATCATATACATATATAGAATAAAGTCGGTCGGATGTTCATTTTCATTGTGATAATTTAAATATTGACCGATATATGCGGAACAAAACTATAAATACATCCATATGTACATATGTCAAAAGTGAAAAAATTTAATATTGGTTAAAACTGGTTTATATTTGAGCGCAGAACCTGAAAATGTTGGACATGCATATGTAATATTATGTACATATGTATTATAATTTGAAGTAGTGAATCGTAATCAATAAGATAATCAATTTCGAATTTTTTGATGATACGTTATTTTGCATTTTAGGTGACGATATGTACATATGTATGTATGTATATTTGTTAAGCACTACACTCTAAATATACAAATATGCGTACATGCATTAACATACATACATATGTACATATCCATATTTTTTCTATATATATAATACATACATATGTACACATATTACATGCATCGCTATCATACTGACGTCCGGAACACATAGAGCGTGACAGACTGCAAGCGACATTTGTGAAATATTAAAATACACACGTTCTTATGGACACAGTTATATAGTTGTGCAGCTGCCTTAATAACTGTGTCCATAAGAATGTGTGTATTTTAATATTTCACAAATGTCGCTTGCAGTCTGTCGCGCTCTATGTGTTCCGGACGTCAGTAGCCTGTACAACTGTGCCCACTCTATACCTCGATATATTGAATACCCAAGTTTTTACATTTTAACAATCTGAATATAGTGCACAAGTTTTGCAATAATAAAATCACTATATTCAGATACAACTATATTATAAATCTATATGTACATATGTATGTATGTATAAAAGAAAGTTGTGTTAGTTAGCAGTGCAATATTTAACCCTTTCGGGACTACTGGGATAATACATCCCACCAAATTTCTAACTTTCGTATTTTCTTTACTGTGCATGCGATTGCCTATATAATTAGTACCACAAACAGATTTAAGTGTATATTTTTAATTGTAAACAAAAAGATAGCGGTAAATTTCAGCGCATAGACGCCACATGACAAAGTATTTCGCAATATACGTGAAATTTGATCAGTTGTCTTCACTAATTTGCTGAAATCGGTCGAAATAAAAGCGTGATCAACAAAATTTGCATTTGTTTGCATAAAAAAGTGTTCGTTTTGTTGCATTTAATTGTTTAGTGGTGTTTTTTGCTATTATAGGGTAAGTTAGAGTTCATTTTATAAAATTGGGAATAATTATATATAGTAATAATAATAAATATGAAATTTCATTACAATATAGCTATTTTTCTAAGATTTTATTTATTTCTCAAATTTACAATAGTCGTCAAAAACTCTTATTGGGATTTTATATCCCACAGTAAATGTTTATTGGGATTATATGTCCCAGGATAAAAGGACGATTTTAGGATTTCTGAGTATGCAGGACAAAATTTCAGTCTTTCAGTTTTTTTTTTTTTGTTTTTGTGTTATTCAAGTTAAATTTACAATCTGTCTTAATGTTAATAGACAATAAGTAAATGTGCTGTTAAGGTACAAACAAATTGTGAGTGTTACTTCATTAAGTGACCCTCTGTTTAGTGACAGTATAATAAAAATAAAAATAAAAATCCAAACTACATATGTATGTACATACTAATTTACATAATTATTTGCTATTTTCTTTATGTTAAAATAACATAATCATCACTAGTTTGTGCTAAAGTTATGTATTTACATTACGTGCATGCGTGCTGGTTTACAAGTTCAATATGTCTTTTCTTTTTAACCTTGTTGTAGTGGGTACCTGTAGTAATGCCACTGCTAAAGGATTGGGATGGATCTCTAACCTGATTTTGTATCTTTCACTAAACTTTTTTATTTCATCTTTCACTTTGCATATTTTTAAATCTCTGTGAATAGTATGATTTGAAACATACCATGGAGCTTTTGTAATTGACCTGAGAGTTTTTGATTGAACGCGCTGTATTATTTCAATATTTGAATTGCTTGCCGTGCCCCATATTTGTATCGCATAAGTCCAAATAGGTTTGATGATGGTTTTATAAATTAGCAGTTTATTTTCAAGAGAAAGAACAGATTTTTTACCCAGAAGCCAATAAAGACTTCTCAATTTAATATTAATTTGTTCTTTTTTCGCTTTTACATGATATTTCCAGGTAAGCCTTCTATCTATGTGTAACCCCAGGTATTTCACATGATCACTAACAGGTATGGCTGTATTAAAAATTTTGATTGAAGGGCAATCACCTTTTCTTAGGGTAAAAGTAACATGGACAGATTTATCTGAATTGACTTTAATATTCCACCTCTTGAGCCAGTCTTCTAGTTGGAATAAGTAATTTTGTAGTATGTCAGAAGATTCTGAAGGTACTTTATTTGAAGTTAGGACTGCAGTGTCGTCAGCGAATATTGCTATCGTAACATCGTTGTTTTTTGGTATATCCGCTGTGAATATCGAATAAAGATATGGCCCTGAAACACTTCCCTGTGGTACGCCTGATTTTATTTTATACATACTTGAGTATTCATTTCCAACCCTGACATAAAATTGTCTATCTTTTAAATAAGATTTAATAAGAAAGAAAAAGGGAGCAGGTAAATTTTTCTTTAATTTGTAAAGCAGTCCGGGGTGCCAGACTTTATTGAATGCTTGTTGCACATCAAGGAATACACCTGAACAATATTCTTTTTGCTCTAAAGCTGACCTTATTTTATTAAACACTCTATGGCATTGTTCAGGAGTTCCGTGGTGTCTGCGAAACCCGTACTGTTGGTCCGGAATTACATTTAAATTTTACAATACCGGTATCAGTCTTCGTAAGAGAATTCTTTCGAATACCTTTGAGAAAGCGACCAGTAGACTTATGGGGCGATACGAACTAACTAAGTTTTCGGGTTTTTTTGGTTTAGCAATCATAATTATTTCTGCACATTTCCAGGCTGTAGGAAAGTGCTGAAGCCTTAGTATGGCATTGAATATAATTGTAAGAGCTCGCATGGACTTCTCCGTTAGGTGCTTTAGTACTGCGTGGTCTATCTGATCGTAGCCTGGGCTTTTTTTGTTGCTACATTTTGCCAGTTCCTCTTTCACTTCTGATAAAATAATACGTCTAATTGGAAAATCCATTTGGCATGGAGTATCCAAAAAGTGCATCACTTCCCTTTCATCAGATGCATTAATAAAATTAAATGGTGTGAATACTTCATTTAAGTACTTAGCAAACGCCTCTGCTTTATCCTCATCTGACCGATACCATGAATTGCTGGAGTCTTTTATTGGAACCTTTCTGGCTTTTGAGAAATTTTGTGGTATTCCACAGACATTCAGAGCGAGTTGCGTTAGGGCTAAGGTTGGTTAAAAAGGTTTCAAGGGAGTTGTTTTTTAATTGTTTAAGCCTTGTTTTTAAATATTTAGTAGCTCTGTTTAAAATTAATTTGTCACTTGGATTCCGGGTCCTTTGCCATATTTTCCTCAACGATCGTTTTTCCTTAATTAGGGTTTTGATTTCCGCAGGGATAAAGGTACTGTTTACTACAAAAGTATCTTGTGGAGTTGAGATAAAACCTGCTTCTACAATGACGTTGTTAAATTTTTCAAAAAAGCCGTTTAATTGGTCAGTGTTTCTTAAGTTAAGACTAAGATCAATATTATTGTCTAACCAGTAAGAAAATGATGGAATATTAGTACGTGGAGACACAATTTTTTTTTTTTTCAGTATGAGCAGAAATTTTTGTTGAGACTATTTCCGGTTTTCAAATAAAACTCCGTCCCGGAAAGGGTTAAACGGGAACGATGAAGTGCATATGTATACTTATGCGTACAAATAAAATGCTAAATACTGCGAATAGTGGAATAGATCTGCAATCAAATGTGTGTATTTGGTCAGTGCAATGATTTTTTTTCTTTCCACTTTTTTTTTACAAAAATCTGAATATAGTGCACAAGTTTTACAATAATAAAATCACTATATTCAGACACTATATTTATTCACTATATTTACACATTTTATTAAAATATTGCTTATACCGGGAAAAACTGGCGCACCCTTGCAAAACACAGCTTGATACACCAGCATGGCAGACTATTCACACTATTCACACTATTATACACTATTCGCACACACATTTTAAATCGATTTGAAATATATTTTTTCATCAAAAATCTGAATATAGTGCACAAGTTTTACAATAATTAAATCACTTTATTCAGACACTATATTATATTTACTATATTCACAATTTTTTTTTAAACATTGCTTATATGAGATAAGCCTCCACCTACTCTACCCGGGAAAAACTGGCGCACCCTTGCAATAAACAGCTTGATACACCACGACACAACACCAACCCACTCAACAACAAGTAAGGAAGGGCTAAGTTCGGGTGTCACCGAACATTTTATACTCTCGCATGGTAAAGTGATAATCGAGATTTCATAATACGTCATTTACATATTTTTCAAATACCGTATTTTTGTTAAGTTTTATTCCGCTATCATCATTGGTTCCTAATGTTTATACTCGTATTATACAGAGAAGGCATCAGATGGAATTCAAAATAGCTTTATATTGGAAGAAGGCGTGGTTGTGAACCGATTTCACCCATATTTCGTACATGTCATCAGGGTGTTAAGAAAATATTATATACCGAATTTCTTTGAAATCGGTCTAGTAGTTACCGAGATATGGTTTTTGGTCCATAAGTGGGCGGCGCCACGCCCATTTTCAATTTTAAAAAAAGGCCTGGGTGCAGCTTCCTTCTGCCATTTCTTCCGTAAAATTTGGTGTTTCTGACGTTTTTTGTTAGTCGGTTAACGCACTTTTAGTGATTTTCAACATAACCTTTGTATGGGAGGTGGGCGTGGTTATTATCCGATTTATTCCATTTTTAAACTGTATATGGAAATGCCTGAAGGAAACGACTTTATAGAGTTTGGTTGACATAGCTATAGTAGTTTCTGAGATATGTATAAAAAACTTAGTAGGGGGCGGGGCCACGCCCACTTTTCCAAAAAAATTACTTCCAAATATGCTCCTTCCTAATGCGATCCTTTGTGCCAAATTTCACTTTAATATCTTTATTTATGGCTTAGTTATGACACTTTATAGGTTTTCGGTTTCTGCCATTTTGTGGGCGTGGCAGTGGGTCGATTTTGCCCATCTTCGAACTTAACCTTCTTATGGAGCCAAGGAATACGTGTACCAAGTTTCATCATGATATCTCAATTTTTACTCAAGTTACAGCTTGCACGGACGGACGGACAGACGGACGGACAGACGGACGGACGGACAGACAGACATCCGGATTTCGACTCTACTCGTCGCCCTGATCACTTTGGTATATATAACCCTATATCTCACTCTTTTAGTTTTAGGACTTACAAACAACCGCTATGTGAACAAAACTATAATACTCTCGTTAGCAACATTGTTGCGAGAGTATAAAAAAAAATGGATATCGGGATGGCAGATTGAGATTCACACTATTCGCACATTTTAATTAGATATGTATGTACATACATATATTAAATTAATAATTAAATACATATATTGAAAATGAAAAAACTCACCGAGGTTGAGGGTTGGCACCGCATTTGCCCTCAATTTCCTCACGCCCACTGCACTTGGTTCAAAGTGCTCTATGCAAACGAATGCATTGTGGGCGGGTAGGTCCAGCGGTGGTGGGATCCTCAGGTTTTCCACCCTCTCTCGCGAACACGACACTTTCTTTTTTCTGACATAAGTATGTAAGTTTGTATTAATAAAAATTAATAAAAATAATTTTAATTAAAAAGCGAACGGTAGAGTTAGACTTCACGCGTCGAAATTTTTTTAAAACTAAAATTCTGTTGAAAATTTTTCTGCTTAACTTGCAATTTCCCCATTACAGCTTACAATTAAAAAAAATCTAAGCATATAATATAAGTATGTACATATGTATGTACAAGAATTTTTTCAAATCATGAACATTCTTCTCTTTTTAACGTTGGTTTTGGCGCAAATATGTATACAAGTACTTCCCAACCAAAAAGCACTTTCATTTACATACATACATACATATGTACATAAGCATGTAGTATTAGCTTTTGTCGTCTAAAAACCACCTGCATACCATACATACATATGTACATTTGTATTAGTATTTGTGGTTCGTTTTGGCGCGATTTCCCCGTTAAAACATATATTACCACCAATTAGAAAAAACTAACTACTTACATATTGCATACATATATGTACATATGTATGTGCGCACAGTAGAATATCGAAAAAGTTAACCAAAATGTCCCAAGAGTGTTTTAATATTTCGACAATAATTTTTGACATAGAAATTCGGGGAAAACATAACAATTATTTATGTTGCCAAAAAACGGGTGGGTTTGAAAAAAATAGATACAAAAGTTCAAAAACGTTAACCTAAAGTTAACTTTTTAAAGCTGTACATGGACGCTCCAAATCGGATTCTACTGTATTTCCAAATTTTGCTCGATTCTACTGTACTTTTTATCATTAGATTTGGCGCAATTTCTCCATGAAAACATATGTATGTATGTACTATGTATGTACATATATCAGAAAAATTTAATATGCAAACACTCAGCCAAAAACCACCTGCATACCATACAAGCATTTGTGGTTCGTTTTGGCGCAATTTCCCCGCAAAAACTTATGTAGTACGTACATATAAAAATCTAACTACTTGCATATTGCGTACATACACATATGTACATACATATATAAAATCTAAGTACAAGCATATATCAGAAAAGTCGAACATGCCAATACTCAGCTAAAAAGCGCAAACATATGCATATGTACAACAACTCTTTTTTTACACGGTAGATACGTTCCTCAGAAATCCGTGTAAAAAAAGAGGCGTTTCCTATAGTAAAATGGGCAATACGTTAGATGTCATCTGAAAACCGCGTAAGATGATATAAAGAACTTATGTATTTACTTCGAAAAATCGTGTAAAATACTTATGTTGAAAACTATAAAATTTCAGATATGCATACAAATTGTATGTTCATGTGGCATTTTATTGAGCATTAAAACTTAAAATACATAACTCATACAGGTGAAAAATTGGAAGAGCAAAAAAACAAAAGAAATCTGCTAATCAAAAATTAAGAGCAGAAAAACTAGAGGAGAAATAAAGAAAAAATATTTACATACATACATACATATGTATGTAGCTACATACTTATTCGCGCTACTTGATAACAAGTGCATTTTGCATTTTTGCATTTGCGATGAACTGGACTAAAGTCGGTAACATCACTGAAGATATTCATCAAATTATTCGATGGTTTTGAACTGTCGGACTACTTTCCGAAAGGTCTTGCGCCGTCGACTTTAAAAAAAAAAAAAAATCAACCGCGTAACTTTCAATCCGTGTAAAAAAAATAGTTGGGTGTATTGTAAATACACACATATGTACATACATTTGTATTAGCTTTTGCGGTTCCTATTGGCGCGATTTCCCCGTTAAAACATACAGTGCGCGCATTTCGTTTAGCCGAATGTATTTTTTTTTAATTTCTACCACTTAAAGTACAAACAAGAAAATAAACCTTTTACAACTAATTCAATATATATTTTATTATTAAACAAAACAAAGATTTTCGAATTTCATTGTGTTTTTGCTAATATAATAGTGATATTACGTAAAACAGGTGCGAATTTCGTTTAGCCGAATGTTTCAATAATAATAAATAGAGACAAAATTAAAAAAGTTAGTAAGTAATTAATATTTTATTTTGCCTCCATTACATTTTATTAAATCGAAAATGCGATTTGTCATACTTTCTATTAGTTTTTTTAAGATATCTTCGTGTATTTTTTCCCAGCTGTCCTTAATTGCCCTTTTCAGTTCTAAAACACTGCTAAATTGGCGACCATTTTTATAAACGTCTCTTGCCAGAATACCCCAAAGGTTCTCGATGGGATTTAGGTCTGGACTGCGTGCAGGCCATTTTATCAATTCTATATTTTTGTCTCCAAACCAGTGAATAGAATGTCGCGAGACGTGGATAGCTGCGTTATCCTGTTGAAAAATTGGTTCTTCTTGATGACAGTCCTCCAGAAATGAGATTAATTCTGATTCCAACATGTCCGTGTAGATTTCGCTATTCATTTTTGTTGGAACATAGCATATTCTGGATCTTCCATAATAAGAGAAGGCTGCCCAAATCATAACACTTCCACCACCAAAGTTCCTGCTCATCCTTGGTTCTTCCTTTGCTTTTAAATCATGCCAAAAGTAACTTAATCCATCAGGACCGTCGAGATTGAATTTTTTCTCGTCGGAAAAAATTAAATTTTTCCATTCTGACGTCCATTTCATGTGCGTTTTTGCGAACTGCATCCTTGCATCCTTGTGGGCTTTTGTCAGTGCCGGAGCTTTTGCTTGTTTTTTATAAACAACGTTTTGTGATGTGTTTAAAATTTTCTGGACACGACGTTTTTTAATGGGAAGATCAAGTTCCGCTATAATTTGTGAAGCGGTAAGCTTTTGTTTTGTTGCGAGGTCCTTAATTTGACCTTTTTGGCGCTCTGTAATTTTTTTGTTACCTTTGGTTTTTTTCTTCTGACCATAATTCTGGCCCAATCTTAAGTAATTTCTAATAACTTTCTCGGATCTCCGAACTTTTAAAGCAATCTGAACATTACTCATGCCGTTTTCTTTATGTGCCGTTATAACGGCTTTCTCTTCACTTGACAAGTAGGGTCCCTTCGGCATGGCTTTAAAGGGTATAAAAAAAACAAAACGTAATAACTTAAATTAACCCAATAAATCTATGCAGTGTCAGTTATAATATTTTTTCTAAAAAAATACAAATTACCTCTTTATTTCTTTGTAAAAGAACTTTTACCACCTTTTCGGCTAAACGAAATGCGCACTGAAATTGACACTGATTACCTCTTTCCACTAAAAATTTTTCAAGTATGATATATGTAGACTAATTTGAAAAAATAATTGGTTACGAAAGCAAAATGCAAAATATTCGCAGAAAGCATAAAGTACCGTAGCAATTTTCAGAATAACGTCAAATAATAGGAACAACTAGCCATTCGGCTAAACGAAATGCGCTCACTGTATATTACCTATATTATATACCATATGTACATATATACGTAAAAATCTAAGTACAAACATAAATATGAAAAGCCTAATATGCCAAAAGCGCATACATATGTATGTATATTGTAAATACATTTGGCGCAATTCCTCCATGAAAACATACATATATCAAAAAAATCTAACATACCAATCCTCAACCGAAAAGCGCATGTATATATGTATGTAATCTTTCTCTTATTTGCATTTTTCTCATTTCATGCTCAATTCTGTTATTTTCGACCCCTCCATGTTAAATATTGGTGAAATCCGCTAATAATTTTTTGTGGTGAGATCCAGTAATAGAAAACTCAACCCCTCCAAAAAGAGGAACATTTTGACAATCGGCACACCCTGAACCTTCTCTATAAATGTACGTTCTCTGCGGTCGACGCCCAACTCAGTATGCTATTCAAATGTCACCAAAACTAGTTTTATATAGATGTTGCATACTTTTAAGCGCATCTTTTTGGTGAGCTGCTTAAACATCAAGGAGGACGATGCGTCGATGGTTAAGAATAGGAAATAAAAGGAAAATATGTTAATCAAAGAAAAACACCAAGTTTTGTGTTTAATAAAATATATAAAAAAAACATTTTGTTCTTTATTGACTAATACGTGATCATATATTATCTTGTTTATGATAATGGTGATGATGGCCGGTGGACGTTGTCTTGATTCTCTCTGGTCTTCAGAAAAAGTGAAAAAAAGTGACTAGCAGAATCGCTTGCTAAGCTATTGAGTAAAATGTAGCGGGGGATTTTAACGAAACTATTGCCAGTTGAGTGAAAGTTATTAGCGGTTTATGTCAACAGCTAACAGGCAATAGTTTGTTATAAACTCACTAGGGTTGATGATAAGAAATTAGGCACTGGTCTAAATATGCCGGCCCCCTTGCGGTGAGCAACAAAAAAAATTACAGTGGCGGACAAAACTCTACGTCCGACCCCATTTTTTTTTTAATTTAACAAATTCTGTAGGATGAGAAGGAAAGGTAATGATGCAGGGTTGTTTTAAATCTTATTGGTGTCTAACAAATAACAAAAAAGTATAATACTCCAATATTAACTTTTAAAGTTACTCACTTAAAACTGAAAAAAGGCATTGACAAAAAAAGTCTACACACGTTTTATTAGTTTCACTCTTCTCGCTATTTTTCTCTGCTGAGGCATAACGGTAAATTGCCGTTTGTTTCATTTTATGTCTGTACTTTGTATTGTTCTCGGAATTTCTCGTCCGAAGAAGCTTAACCGCAGAGACGTTTCTTTCATTCCCAAAGAAGTGGACCGAAATCCAAAAATTCATGGTACTAAATTGGCCCAGGACATAGCTGAGAGATCCCAAATTGTTGTTCACCCACGCACAGTAACAAGGGCCCTCAATAATGATGGATTTAACTGCAGAACTCCTCGTAAGAAGCCCCTTATAAGTGAGAAAAAGCGGAAACTTCGCTTGGACTTTGCAAAAAAACATACGGATATACAAAAGGGGATTGACTTCTGGAAACGTGTTCTGCTTACGGATGAGTGTCCAAATACAACATATTTGGATACGACGGGAAAGCCAAAGTTTGGAGAAACCGAACACTGCTATGGATCCCAAGCACCTAATGCCGACCGTGAAGCATGGCGGTGGCAATGTTATGGTTTGGGGAGCAGTTGCAGCCTCAGGCGTTGGAAATCTGGTATTTGTTGAAGGCATTATGGATCGCTTCCAATACAAGTCCATATTGGAAAACAATTTGAAACCATCCGTGGAAAAATTATGCATAGGAACGAGCTGGATCTTCCAACAGGACAATGATCCTAAGCATACGTCGCAGGTAGTGAAGGACTGGCTGATGTATTATGCTCCACGACAGCTGTATTCACCTCCACAAAGCCCGGACTTGAATGTAATAGAACACGTGTGGGAAATTTTGGAGCGAAAAATCCGAAAGCACGCTATTAGTGGTACTCCAACTCTGAAAGAGAAGCTGCAAGGGGAGTGGCAGAAAATAACGGCGGAAGAGCTCGAAAATTTAGTAGCTTCAATGCCTAGACGGCTGCAAGCGGTTATCGACGCTGGTGATGGCCCAACAAAATATTAAATTTTATTATTTATTATTATATTTTAATATTATTTCTTTTTTTAAATTCGTACGTACAGTGCCTTTTTTGAGTTTTCTGTGAATAACTTTAAAAGTTAATATTGGAGATATACATAAGTATATTATTTTGTTTCTTTTTATACAATTATAAGATTCACAACAAACCTGCATCATTATTTTTTTTTTTCATATGTATTGGGACATTTAAATTTAAGAAAAAGGGGTCGTACGTAGAGTATTGTCCGCCACTGTACATATCCATCGACCACCATAACCATGTACACATTTATAGCACAATATTTCCCTACATTACGATAAATTAAAGTAAGTTACATGCTTATTACAATGCACTTTATTTCATGTGTGACGTATAGATAAATACAAATATAAAAATTCATTCGTGATATTTTTCATTTTTTTTTTAATAAAAATCAAATAGCGATAGACATACAGTGTATCACAGAAATAAGTATGCACTATATATTGGCGTAAAAAAGTCAAATTATTTGCAAAATAAAAAGTATATATTTTGTGTTTTTTTGCAAAAACAACTACTCATAATATTGCCTTCACGAATATGACAAATTGATATCATTGACATATTCCGTTATTAAAAACCGTTAGATTTTCTCTGTAAAAAGCGAAAATCATGTCACATATGTAAATAGGTATGCAGTTTACCATTTCAGTATTGTTTCGATTGATACACAGTGTTTATACGTTTTGAAGCAATAAGTATTGTTTTTTTTTTATAAAATAATAATTTTCCGAAGTTTTCATTAAATTTCATCGTTAATTGCAATTACATTTTGATCATGGAGCCGCCCGTCAAGGAACTATCACAAAATTTGAAAGGTGCTATTATAAAACTATATAAAGAAAACAAAAGTCAGAGGCAAATTGGAAAACTAATAAATAAAAGTAATTCTAATATTCAAAAAATAGTAGAAAAATACAAAAAAGAGGTCAATACAAAAAATAAGGAAAGATCTGGACGACAAGAAACATTTGATTCCAAGGATCGGTACATTATCACACACAAGATACAGGCTAATCTGAAGAAAAGTGCTCCAAAAGTGCGTACTGAAATTAAAAATGAGACCAGTAAAACCTGCCATCCCCAAACTAATCGTCAAGTGCTGTATGATACAGGTTCCCATGGTCGTAATGTCCGTAAAAAGCCATTCATAAGCAACATTAACAGACAAAAAAGATTAAACTTTGTGAAAGCACGAAAGTAAACATAGAGAATATTTCTGGAATTCTGTTATTTTCTTAGATGAAAGTAATTATACATTTTTGGATCAGATGGACATGAAAAAGTATGGAGAAAAGTAAATACAGAGCTTGATTCACGGAATATGGCTGCCTTGGTAAAACATGTTGGTAGGTCGCTCATGGTTTGGGGGTGTATGGCACCAACTGGTGTACGGAATCTTGTATTCATTGAGCATGAAATAAACAAATATTATTACCTTAATATATTAATATCGAATTTAAACGATAGTGCGGCCAAATTGGGACTTGAAGGATACTTTGTCTTCCAACAGGGCAATGATCCAAAACACTCCGCTCACATTGATAAGGAATTGCTACTTTACAAGACATCCAAACAATTAAAAACACCAACCCAATCTCTTGATGTGAACCCTTATCGAACATTTGGGTCATTTTATAGAGAGAAAAATCAGAAGACACCAAATAACCCGCAAAGAATCTTTGATATCTGCTTTAATCGAAGAGTGGGGCAATATCCCAACTTCAGTGACCCAAAAACTGGTAAAGTCCATGCCATCCAGAATATTAACAGCCCATCAAAGCTCAAAAATAAAACCGTTGGAACTTTTTCTTTGGAATGTATTACTATTGCATACATACTTTAGTGATGTAATTTTTAGCTATTTAAGCCTTTTTTTCCTCTAATTTGAAAAATTATTAATTTAAGTTTCTGTTTTTTGCTATTGCTTTTAACTAAAATATGAAATAACTGAAAAAATAAAAAAATGGATATTATTATTAGTTCTGCGGCATTTTTTTCTGAAAACAAAACGGATAAACACAGTGCATACTTATTTTTGTGATGCACTGTAAATTAATTACAGTACCGGGCCGTACCCGAAAGCACCCAGCCGAAAATGGAGCCCTGCGCGAGAAGCTGCCCAAACATTTCTGGCATCACTTGTTGGGTCATGATGCGGGAATAAACATCTGCGCCGAGCACCAAACGTATCGGCGTCGACTTGTAAAAATTGGGATCCGCCAGCTTTATGTGTGTGTACGGGGCTGCTATATCGGAGTCCATCGTGGTTGTCGGGGCTGATGTTCTTATAATCGTGCATTACCCTTGCATGCGTGGATATGCGGGCATTCGTACCATGTCTGCCTCGCAGACAACACCGACATGAGTATGCACTAGTTGCAGTTCCCTTGCAAGATCGCGCGCAATTAGCGATGTAGGTGCGCAGGCGTCTACGAGGGCCCTCACAAGATGAAGGCGTCCTCTTGCCCCAATTTTAACAACCGCCGTGGCTGAAATGGCTGTCGTTGGCAGCAAGGAAGGAGTCAATATTCTGACTCGATCCGTTAGCCCGGCTCTAAAGGAGCTAGCCCGGTGAAGCTGAAGAGGCCTGGTCTCCAGTCTGGTCGCGTTGTGCGCTTGGTGGCGGTGATGACGACGATTGCGCGAGCGACGTTCATGTCGCAGAAGGAGGCGGAAAGTCCGGGTTTCCGTTTCCTCTCGCGGTGATGGGCGGAAAGGCCGTGTTTCTGCTTCGGATTGAATTAACTCTCCCTCCTCAGGTTCTGGTTGAAGAGGCCTAGTCTCCGTTCCAGAGACTGAAGTATGGATTGAGAGAGCACCATCGGAACTTGAGGTCAGTTGTTCGCTCCATGGACGGTTTTGAGGCACTGCGGGGCGGCGACGGAAATTTCCTCGATGTGCAGCATTGTGTGGTGCTTTTCGTTGCAGCGCCGGCACCGTGCGTCGATCGTGTGAACGCTATATTAAATTGCATAGTGTGGAGGTGGCCTTATGTGGTGTGAAATGCATTACACTAACATAGTGTTGTAAATAATAATAATTAAATAACAAGAAAAACGTTAACTTCGGTTGCACCGAAGCTAAATACCCTTCACAGGTGCATTTCTGTTAGTAACTATGTGTTCAGTTTGTATGGAAGCTATATGCTATAGTTACCCTATATATGCTATAGTATAACTGCCTTATTCTTCTTTGGAGTAAAAGAAACAAGTGTTTTTTCCTGATCGAAAGCAAACTGAGATGTTAGTGGTTGCTTTCTTTTATGAGCCAAAAAGCATGGAGGAATTTCCGGTTTGTTTTTGCGTAGAGTTCCGATGGTTGTTAGGTTATAATCCTTCAATAACTCATCAGCAAGAGGTATAGATGCAAACCAATTATCATAGGTAACATTGCGGCCGGAACCTTTAATAGTTTGGACTAGCTTCTTCACATAATCTGCTGCTGTTTTTTGCTCTGTTCTCTTGCCAATATAAGGAATCGCATCAAACATATAGTACGTCTTAGCATCGCAAATGGTTACTATTTTTAGTCCATATTTATCGGGCTTTGAAGCAATGTATACCCGAAAAGGACATTTTCCTCGAAAACTCAAAAGTGGTTCGTCAATGGTCAAATAAAATCGTGGTTGGTATGAATTTCGGCAATTAGCTATAAATAATTCCCATATTTGTCTAAAAGCGGCAAGTCTTGTCATCGAATCGTACGCAGTTCAGTAAAAATTGGAAACGATTTGCACTCATAATTGATTTGTAAACAGCAGCACTAAATGGTGACCACATATCGTTTGCACTTTTACGATTGTCTTTATTTATAGCAGAAAAGAGCAAAAGGCCTATCAACGCTTTGAATTCTGTACTATCAGTTTTATGAACATATCGCTGATTTTCATATTTTGGAGCACGTCGGTCAATTTCTTGATTAGTGTATAACACAATTAAGTCAATTATTTCCTCGGTAAGTAAAGTTGTAAATGCATCCTTTTCAGTTACAATGTTTTGAGCAGCACCCCTCGCCAGTCGTTGAATAGATACACAGATTTTGTTTCTGCGTGGTGTCTTACTCGAAGTTCGTGCAACAGTTGACCAAATATGTCCATTCTTACCTTTTAATAACGCTTTCGTTGGATTTACTGGATCATTACCGTCGTCACTTATGTCATCAACACCAATTTCGTCTTCTTCTCCTGAATGTATGGATAAATTATCCCCTACTTCGGATATCTCGCCATCTTCAGAACAGGACTCACCGTGAAAATCATCATCAACAAGATTTTGCAGTATGTTTTCAATTTCTTCATTTGAAATCGAAGCCATTTTTAGCTAAAAAAATAACATTTATTAAAGTTCCACAAAAAATTTGAACAATCACAAAGAGCAACATGGGGTGACTGATCACCCCAGCAGAACTTTTTATTGCTATTATTGCAAAATTACGACTTACCGCGACAAGTGCATGCAAGCGACTGATTGTTCTCACTCTAATTGAGGAATAGATCAAGCGACAGAAACATACAACGAAGGAAACAAGAAATATTTACAGTTATCTACAACCGTGGGGTGACCCGTCACCCCTGTTGTCGTTTGAAGGTTAATAACTATGTAAAAAAATGTGGGCTTTGAAATAAATTCCTAAAAATATCTATGTGAACTCAAAATAACCAATTATATGGCAACGCAAAACTAAGGGCACACTTGTTGTTTTCTTTGAATAACGGTTCAACGAACACACCAAAGAAACAAAGTTTAGTTGGAGTGTGAAAGGAGCATCGCAGTTAACACGCGTAAATATAAATTTATTGAAATTTTTGTGTTGTAACCAAAATATTTTCGAAAAAAATTGAAAGTATGCCGCGTAAGCAGCTCACTCTCGAGGAGAGGCAAATTATAATAAATTTGTACGAGAATGAAAATAAATCCAATGGTGAAATAGGTAAAATAGTGTCTCGTAGTCGCTTTACGGTTAGAAAAGTCATCCAGCGCAAAATAAAGGAGAACCGGATCGAAAATATACCTGTAAGTGGCCGGCCACCCAAATTAAGCGAGAAAGATAAGCGACTTATAAAGCGTACCATTGAAAAAAATCCATTTACCAGCGCCCCAAAAATTGCAGCAGGGCTAGAGAAATATCAAAACGGTAAAGTTTCGCCCGATACTGTTAGAAGAAGCTTAGCTGAACAGGGACTGAAGTCTTGTGTCCCAAGAAAGAAACCGCTTATAAACAAGGTAAACAGAGTAAAGCGCATAGAGTTTGCAAAAACCTATATAAATAAGCCACAAGAGTTCTGGAACAAGGTTATATTCTCTGACGAATGCAAATATAACATATTTGGATCCAATGGTCGTTTAAAAGTGTGGCGTAGAGAAGGAGAAGCTTTGAATCCAAAAAATACAGTGAAGACCGTTAAACATGGAGGTGGGAGTGTCATGGTGTGGGGCTGTATGTCGTCGTCTGGGGTGAGTGATCTCGTATTTATTGAAAAAACAATGAACCAGTACGTTTATTTGGTTATATTAAAACACAATCTATAGGAAAGTGCTTCAAAATTGGGTTTAGCTGACGACTACTACTTCCAACAAGATAATGATCCGAAGCACACAGCCCACAGTGTGAAAATGTGGCTTCTCTATAACACCCCACATATGCTGAAAACCCCTCCTGCAAGTATTGCAATTGAGTTGAATATTTATTTTTTTCTGCGAAGCTAATATGCTATTCTATTTAATTGCTTAATTTGCATTTCTTATGCAAGCGTTGCAAATGTATGTTACTCTATTATTAAATTTTTATTAATTTCCATGTTTATGTCCAGCTATTAAAAAGTGAAACAATATAGTATGAGAAAGTACATAACTAAATATTTAACATTTTGGCCAATTACAATTAAATTGAGTAAAAAAACTACGAGAAAAAAAAGAATTTATTAATGAATAGAAATGTGCGAATACACTGAAAATAAATTGTGTGAAGAATGTGATTCTTTAAGAGAATTAAATAAAATCAATGTGAAAATTTATATAATTCAAAAATAAAAAAAAATTAATTTCATACATATGTAAGTGCACAATTAATTAGAACAACGTAAATTCGCGTAAAAATGCCAACTTCGACTAGAGTCTAGGGTGGAATTTGGAATATTTGTATAGTAATAAGGAACTGTTGGCTAGGGAACTGTTGCGTTGAGTAGCGTGTGCATCTACGTTTTTCTCCTCGTAGGGTGGTAGTAAGACCAATTTGGCAAGCGGTCTTGTTACATCGCCGTTTTCAGTGATGATGTCAACTACTCGTACTCAGGTATCAGCGCCTGGATGTATATTGACAATCCTACCCAATCTCCACTCATTCGGTGGCAAATTGTCTTCCTTGATGACGACAAGCTCACCTGTCTTTAAATTTGTTTTTGGATGTTTCCACTTTATGCGTTTCTGCATTTCGTTCAGGTATTCGGTTTTCCACCTTTTGCAGAAGGATTGATTTTTTGCCATCTATTTACGATAAAGGCACTGTTCTCATTTATATCCGGTTCTGGTGGGGCCAACAGATGTCCACCGACCAAAAAATGTCCTGGAGTAAGTGGCTCCAAATCAGAAGGTTCGTTTGAGGCTGGGCTTAATGGTCGCGAATTAAGGCAAGACTCAATTCGGCATAAGAGTGTGTTGAACTCTTCAAGAGTGTATTTGTGCCCAGACGCAATCTTGCGAAAATGACTCTTAAAGCTTTTCACACCTGCTTCCCAATGTCCGCCCATATGAGGAGCTGCAGCAGGTATAAAATGACATGTAAGAGCTTGGTGGCTATACCCCTGAGATAGTATTGTTGCGAGCATCGGCTATGAGGCTTTAAATTCGGACCTTAGGAATCTCGATGCTCCAACGAAGTTTTTACCATTGTCCGAATAAATATTCTTGGGGCAACCTCTTCTAGAAACGAATCTAGAGAGGGCTGCTAAAAATGATTGTGTCGATAGATCGGTAGAGGCCTCTAGGTGGATGGCCCTTGTTGTAAAACAGACAAACAGACAGACATACCCTTTGGATACACGGCATCCTCTTCCACGGTAGCTTTTTATTTCGAACGGACCCGCGAAATCTACCCCCTTATTCGTAAAAGCGCGTGAAAATGTGGATCGTTCGGCCGGAAGTGCACCCATAAGTTGCGTCTGAGCACGTTTTTTGAAGATCGTGCACGTCTTGCAGTTATGGATAATGGATCGTA
Source organism: Bactrocera neohumeralis (assembly GCF_024586455.1). Taxonomy (NCBI): domain Eukaryota; kingdom Metazoa; phylum Arthropoda; class Insecta; order Diptera; family Tephritidae; genus Bactrocera; species Bactrocera neohumeralis. The sequence goes on from NC_065919.1 coordinate 40,807,720, forward strand.
TCAAGTTTTTCACCCTTGGAATCCAATACTGAGCCCGCGATAGCCGTAACATAAGCTGATTTTCTCCATGCAGAGAGACTTGATGAATAAACTGGATTATTAGACGAGACAATACGCTTTTGTATGGAAGGATAATTGGATGGCGCTCATTGTACGACAAATCGAGAGACGCACCGAGACGGCCACCAGTTCCCATAACTTCATTTTTATCGAGGAATGGATTAAGAGAGAGTATTTCACTTTTTGCATCAATAAGCTGACCGGATTTCAAAAAATCATATTCTTAACCATTTTTCTGCTTCTGCGTAATTATTATCAAACGTCTTGTCGTTGCTTTAATTTCATCGGATGAAATTAAGCAAGACTTTTGTTGAAAGGAAGCTTTTGTGTTTGGATGAGTTCTTTGAGAGAATCTCATAACGTATGATAACACTCTCAAAGCTCTTGGCAAATTAGAAAAACGGTCAAGAATGTCGTTTGAATTCCCCTGTATTGTTGTACAAGCATGTACACGTACCTGTTTTTCCTCTATTGTCGTCTCGTAGTCGTTTTGTTGTAATGGCCATTTAGATTGATCTTCTTGCAGCCAAGAAGGTCCCCGACTAGCTAAGTCTGCAGGGTTAGATCCTGAATCGACATGATTCCAGTTTGCGTTACCGACCTTTTCTACGATTTTTGTCACTCGATGGGATACAAACGTTGACCATGAACATGGTGGCTTGCGAATCCATGCGAGAACGATGGTCGAATCCGTCCATAGTTTGAGATTAAGATGTGTCAGCTCCAGGTTGTTGACGACAGATTCAACTGTTTCGGCCAGTAATACGGCGCCGCACAGTTCCAGACACGGTAAAGATATAGTTTTGACAGGTGCTACTCTGGTTTTTGCCAATAGTAGGCTGACGAAAACTTCGTTGCTTATCTTTACGCGCAGGTAGACAGTTGCTGTGTATGCTTTCTCTGATGCATCGCAGAAACCATGAATGGACACATCGTCCGTTGGCGAAAAGTGGACCCATCGTGGAATTTTAATGTTATTTATGTACCTGTGGTTGTCCATGAATGTGTGCCAACGATCCAATGTGGTAGGAGACACAACCTCGTCCCATTGTGTTCCTTCTAACCAAATGTGTTGCATTATCATTTTGGCTATTACTGTAATCGGTGCTAGCCATCCTAGTGGGTCAAACAGTTTGGCAATATCTGATAGGATAGCTTTTTTTGTAAAGGATTGTTTTGAAGTAGAATAAGTCAGTATATGCATTCCACCTTATCCCAAGAGCCTTGACATCACTTGTGTCTTCGAAATCTAAAAATTCTTTGTTGAGCAAGTGGTCTTTTGGTAGCCCTTGTAAAATTTTTCCACAATAGGCTGTTCATTTTCTTAATGGGAAACCTGCCGACTCCAATGCTGATCTTATTTCATTTCTAGCTTTAATTACAGCCTCTATAGAGTGTCTACCTGCTAAGACATCATCAACATATGTACATGCATTTCCTAAGTATGTTTGAGGCTACTGGTAGTGAGCTTTTAACGTCGTCAGATAATTGAAGTAACGTCCTTATTGCCAGATAAGGAGCGCAGTTGATTCCGAACGTCACCGTCTTCAATTCGAAAATATTAGTTTGCTCGATCGGAAAACGATTCGCTGGTACTTCGTTTGATCAGCCTTCACTAGGATTTGGCGATACATCTTCTCAATATCGCTATTGAAGACATATTTAAATAATCGCCATCGCAGAATTAAGATGGTCAGATCTGTCTGAAGAACTGGACCGGGGAGAAGGATGTCATTCAGCGAAGTGCCGTTTGAAGTTTCTTGCGATGCATTGAACACCACACGCACTTTTGTAGATGTGCTCTCTTCTTTCTTTACGGCGTGGTGAGGCAGGTAATAGTTGTCGCTAGAGTCGGCCGTTTGATTAGTATGTATCTTTACCATATGACCCAGCTCAACGTATTCCTTTAAAACCCTGCATTTTTGCATATTTTCATCTTTTGACAACCGGGTTTCATTGCGATAAAACTGGGAGTACGCAATCTTTAATGAACTACCTAACCTAATGTTGACCTGATAGTCTTTCCTGAATGGTAGCGATACAACGTACTTCCTGTCTTCTTCGCATAAAATTGGGTGAAAATTTACCATAGGCCCCAAATAACTAATAAAGGGATCTTTCGAGTAGCCTTATTCCCCATATTTTGTTGATGGATGAAACTCCGAAATCATCTTTTTCTGTTATTAATATGTGATATTGCCAAATAGGATAAAAATATAGCAATCAAACTGATTATGACTATGACCTATAATATGACTTAATAAAATACCAAAATTAATTTTGATCCGTTCACTATTTACCTAATAATAAATGTAAAATTCTCTAGCAACACTTTTTATACTCCTTCAACCAGTTGCCACGGAGTATTATACACAGTTCTGTTCATGTAACGGTTGTACGCATCATCTAAAATTAAACGAGATAGATATAGGGTTATACTTATGTATATATAAGTTATGGGTTTACTTGTCGAAAGTAAAAATTATCTTCTTTTTCTGGTCTTACGACCTTTATTGTTCAACCGCTCACTTAACTCTAAACTTAACAAATTTTATAATTCTTATGGTAACTTAATGCGCTTGCAGTTCTGCTGACATCGGTTCCCACGTTCCGCTGGATTTCTAGAGAATCACGCCACACTGCGCTAGACGTATCGTCAGCACTTTTGCGACTAGAACGGATGCGCGTGTCTTTTGATTGTTTTAAATGTTATTGTTGCTAACTCCTCCCTTCTTAAAATCAATTGTCCTCAATTGATCAAAAATATAGTAAGTTGTCAAAATTGAAGAATGTTATGGGGTTTGCTGTCCTTACCCTTGGACGATGTTTCTGATGTAAAGCTTGTTTGCAGGATTATCTTCTTTCTCCTATGGCAGAAGAATATTATTGAACAAGTAAGGAAGGGCTAAGTTCGGGTGTCACCGAACATTTTATACTCTCGCATGATAAAGTGATAATTGAGATTTCATTATCCGTCATTTACATATTTTTCAAATACCGTATTTTTGTAAAGTTTTATTCCGCTATCATCATTGGTTCCTAAAGTACATATACACTCGTATTATACAGAAAAGGCATCAGATGGAAATCAAAATAGCGTTATATTGGAAGAATGTGTGTTTGTGAACCGATTTCACCCATATTACGTACATGTCATCAGGGTGTTAGGAAAATATTATATACCGAATTTCATTGAAATCGGTGTAGTAGTTCCTGAGATACGGTTTTTGGTCCATAAGTGGGCGAGGCCACGCCCATTTTCAATTTAAAAAAAAAAGCCTGGGTGCAGCTTCCTTCTGCCATTTCTTCTGTAAAATTTAGTGTTTCTGACGTTTTTTGTTAGTCGGTTAACGCACTTTTAGTGATTTTCAACATAACCTTTGTATGGGAGGTGGGCGTGGTTATTATCCGATTTCTTCCATTTTTGAACTGTATATGGAAATGCCTGAAGAAAACGACTCTGTAGAGTTTGGTTGATATAGCTATAGTAGTTTCCGAGATATGTACAAAAAACTTAGAAGGGGCGGGGCCACGCCCACTTTTCCAAAAACATTGCGACCAAATATGCCCCTCCCTAATGCGATCCTTTGTGCCAAATTTCACTTTAATATCTTTATTTATGGCTTAGTTATGACACTTTATAGGTTTTCGGTTTCCGCCATTTTGTGGGCGTGGCAGTGGGCCGATTTTGCCCATCTTCGAACTTAACCTTCTTATGGAGACAAGGAAGACGTGTACCAAGTTTCATCATGATATCTCAATTTTTACTCAAGTTACAGCTTGCACGGACGGACGGACGGACAGACGGACGGACGGACAGACAGACATCCGGATTTCGACTCTACTCGTCACCCTGATCACTTTGGTATATATAACCCTATATCTGACTCTTTAGTTTTAGGACTTACAAACAACCGTTATGTGAACAAAACTATCGGGTGATTTTTTAAGGGCTTGATAACTTTTTAAAAAAAAACGCATAAAATTTGCAAAATCTCATCGGTTCTTTATTTGAAACGTTAGATTGGTTCATGACATTTACTTTTTGAAGATAATTTCATTTAAAGGTTGACCGCGGCTGCGTCTTAGGTGGTCCATTCGGAAAGTCCAATTTTGGGCAACTTTTTCGAGCATTTCGGCCGGAATAGCCCGACTTTCTTCGGAAATGTTGTCTTCTAAAGCTGGAATAGTTGCTGGCTTATTTCTGTAGACTTTAGACTTGACGTAGCCCCACAAAAAAATAGTCTAAAGGCGTTAAATCGCATGATCTTGGTGGCTAACTGCCCATGCATCCCGAAAAATGCACTGTTTGGTGTGGTTTGTACGCTGGTGGAATCATTGGACCGTATTTTTTCAAAGATGCTGTTGGACGCAACGTTACGGTGAATGGCGATCGCTATCGTTCGATGCTAACAAACTTTTTGTTGCCAAAATGGAAGAACTGAACTTGGTTGACATGTGGTTTCAACAAGATGGCGCTACATGCCACACAGCTCGCGATTCTATGGCCATTTTGAGGGAAAACTTCGGAGAACAATTCATCTCAAGAAATGGACCCGTAAGTTGGCCACCAAGATCATGCGATTTAACGCCTTTAGACTATTTTTTGTGGGGCTACGTCAAGTCTAAAGTCTACAGAAATAAGCCAGCAACTATTCCAGCTTTAGAAGACAACATTTCCGAAGAAATTCGGGCTATTCCGGCCGAAATGCTCGAAAAAGTTGCCCAAAATTGGACTTTCCGAATGGACCACCTAAGACGCAGCCGCGGTCAACATTTAAATGAAATTATCTTCAAAAAGTAAATGTCATGAACCAATCTAACGTTTCAAATAAAGAACCGATGAGATTTTGCAAATTTTATGCGTTTTTTTAAAAAAAAAAGTTATCAAGCTCTTAAAAAATCACCCGATATAATACTCTCGTTAGCAACATTGTTGCGAGAGTATAAAAAGCTGTTAGTGTGAGAATGGCCATGATTGCCACAGAAGTTTGAGTGGTATTCGTATTATTCTGAAGGCAATCCAAATGTTTTATGTTGTCTATGAATAACTCGTGGATTGATTCCAATGACAAAAGATTTATTCTTTTCTTTTCCACTGGAGCAGATTGTGTTCTGACCGGTAACGCCCCGGTTAAAAGCGTTTCGCCATTGCAGAAAGAATCGTTATTTATTTTTATGGTAAGATTGCTGAATTTTACGACGAATGTGCCTGCAACAGACATTTCTTCCAGGCTATTATTTACTGTACCATTAAAGTTGTTTAATAGAATTAGTCCAGGTTGAAGTATTTCTATTGGTTTAACATGATTTGCGTTGCTATATTGACAAGTTGGATTTTGTTTACTATTTAGAAGTTTTGTTATGCAGGTTTTATTAACTAGGCTAACAATTTGGTCTTTATTACAAATAGATATAGAATTTATTGTCTAACACTCGCTATTTATTCCAAGTATATTATTTTCTTTCTTAATAATATTATTGAAAACAATATTTATAATCGTATTATTTCTCTTAACAGGTTTAATCAAAATATTTTCTTAAGCTTTTTTTTCCGTAATTGGTATTTTTACGATATACGCTAACATTGTTGAATTATAAAGGACGCTTGTTTCTGCAAAACTTAAGGCTTCTTCAGTTGATGTAAAAGGCATCTTTTCCTCTTCTAGTGTCTTAAGAGTTAATTCTAATTCTTTCTTGTTCAATAAAATGCTATTTACTAATTTTAATTTTGCCCATTGGATGGCATATCTAACGTTTACAATTTCTTCCTTAACTAAACGTAATCTATTTTGAATACTTATTACTAGTTCGTCGTTGAAGGAGCTGTCTTTTGTTATTGCGTTTGTTAGTTTGTCCGTAATTACTGTGAGGTTATTTATACGTTCTGTTAGTGCTTGATTTACTAGAAATTGTTTATTGTTATTGTCGTTTAATTGTTTAGTGTCGTATTCTAATGCAGCAAAATCGTCGTGATCTGGGGTTCCAGCTAAATATTTCAATGCTGTACCCAGGATGTTAATTGATCTTCTAATTTTTCTACCTGATGGTTTAATAGATTTAATTGCTTCTTTGGTCTGTTCTATTTCTTGTTTTAAAGTTGAGTAAAATATACTGTTTGTCTGTATGTTTTTGTCCGTGAATTGCTTTACCTCTGCCAAAAATTGTTCGCAGAGTTCAACGTTGATAAGGTGTATTAGTTTAAACGTTCCGTCTTGTATTTTGGTCAGTCCTTTGCTTATTGTAATTGTATGAGCTGTTGAGAAGTCTGTAATTTGGAAGTCGGTCAGAACCATTGTTGTCGCTGTAAGCGTTAGTCTGCAAAAAGAAAAAATTTAGAAAATGCGTCTGTTTTATTTAATTTTATTACTTAGCTTTTAATATTACTCTTATGAACTACCCTATTTGACTCGGTCAGTACCGAAGTCGACCTGTTTTCCTTAACTACTTCTTTTTTATACCTAGGTGAGATTTTAGTTCCTAACCTATTGTGGACCTTCAAGTAAATCGTTTCTCCTGGATTACAATCAATAATTGGTTGTAATTTGCTATTGTGATTTTTAAGATCTTGTTGTTGTTTATCTTTTATTCTTTGAATATTATCTAATCTAGCTTTTTCGAATATTTCGGGGTCTGTGCTTACCGTACGACCGAAAAAAATTTCTATTGGTCTATTATTAATTGTGCTGTAAATTGAGTAATTATATTCATAGACAGCTCTGTCTAAAAGTTGTGCAAATGATGGATAGGTGTCTCTTTTAAGACGGGCTTATTAGGGTGTCTATCGTACTTATTTGTTTTACAAATACTACATTGTTTGACTATTTTATTTATTTTGTTATTCATGCTGGGGAAAAAATATTTCTCTAGTATATGAGATTTATTCTCTCTACCATTACGATGAGCTCTTCTGTGTATTTCTATGATAATTTCTTCCTGCCTTTGTTATTCTAATGCATTTTCTACCTTTCTTCTTGCAAACCTAATACGATATTTATTGAAGTGGATTGAAAAAACTTCTTGTATTATTCCCATTATTGGTTCGGGAGCGCTGATCCCATTTATTACTGAAGGGTTTAAATATTTTTTTAATAAAGATATGATTGTCCTCGGAAAATTCTATTCCTGTTATAGTGTGACGGTGAATAGTTGGAAAAACAATTTGAAATTTATAGCTTGATTCTGTAGACCAATTGGAAAATATCTGATTTTTGAAAACGTTGATAGGTACATCCACGAATTGAATCAAGTTTTGACCTGAACTGTCATCGCTATGCGTCATACCCGACATTGAATTTATTTGTTGCTGTGCTATAATTCTTGATAGTGCATCAGCCACTACGTTAGTTCGACTAGTTTTATGAAATATTTCGTGATTATACTCTTCTAGTTCTGCCTTCCATCGTTTCATTTTACTATTTGTATTTTTGTTGCTTAAAGCAAAAGTTAGGGGCTGATCTACCTCCTCTTTCTATCTTCCATTCTGTAAAGATTTTGATCTTAAAATTATTGATAGTTGTACAAAAAATTCCGTAGAGTGGATAATGCCCAGACAATGGCTAGCATTTCCTTCTCGTTTGCGGTAATGTTCCTCCGCCTTACTTAGAGTTCGCGAAATAAAAGAAATAGGCTTTCCACTTTGGGAAAGAACGGCACCAATTGCAAAATTTGAGGCATCAGTTGTGAGCTCGAAATCGTTATTGTAATTTGGAAAAGATAAAATTACCTCATCCGAAACCAATGTATTTTTAACTTTCTGAAATGCTTCTTTAGCTTGTTCATTGAATTCAATCGGTACTTTTGCGGATTTGTTTTGTGAAATTCGGCCTTCATCGCCTCTTAGTAAGATTGTTAATGGCTTTGCTAATTTCGCGTAATCGCGAATAAATCTACGATAATAGCCGGATAGGCCTAAAAATGAACGCAATTCTTTAATATTTTTGTGTTCGGGAAAATTAGTAATTGCTTCTACCTTTTTTGGGTTAGTTTTAATACCCTCTTGTGATACTATAAATCCTAAAAATTCTACATCCTTTTGAAAAAAGTGACATTTGTCCAGTTGAATCTTCATATTTGCTTCCTCTAAAGTTTCGAAAACTTTGCGAAGATTCTGTAAGTGTTCTTCTTCAGATTTTCGGAATATTATGATATCATCTATATACACAAAGCAAATCCTGCCTATATGTTCATGGAGGATATCGTCAAGTGTACGCTGGAAAATGGCGGGCGCATTTTTCAGCCCAAATGGTAGTTAAACTTTTTAATTTTCTATAATCGATCACTAACCTATACTGTTTATTTCCACTGGAATCGGGTCTTTTTGCCACGATCCACACAGGGGAATTATAGGGGGATCTGGATGGTCTTATAATGCAATCGTTTAGTAGTTTTTCCACCTGTTTCTCTACTTCGCCTCTAAGCGATGCTTGATATGGATAAAACTTACTATATATTGGAGAATCGGATGACGTTCTGATCTCTCCCACTACTTTGGTAGTATAAGTTAACCGTTCATCCGGTTCTGAAAATAAGTTAGGATGCTCTGTAACCAATTTCTGTAGAGCTATTTTTTGATGGGAAGTAATGTTGTCATCGTGTATTTTGATAGCATTTACTGCATCTGTTTTTAATTATTTAATTAATATTTTTAAATTATTTTTAATTGTCAAGGTTCCCTCTCTAATGTTAATTACAGCATCTAGCTGCCGAAAGCTATCATAGCCCAAAATGCCATGAAAAGTTCTTAAAGGGGGTAGTATAAAGAATTTTAAAGTTTCTGTTTGATTAAAAAGCTGTAAAAATGTTTTATTTCTATATCACCAGCAATAGTTTTCGCTAAAAATATATCTTTGTTTCCTTGTACTTTTTTTGCTAAATTGGGTTGAATATAATTCTGGCTGGGGCCAGTGTCAATTAAAAATTTGAATACTTCGCCGCTCTTCGTGCGGCATTCAAAGTAAGGCATCGTAGAGCTTTTTAACCTAAAAAATGAATATCGCTATACCAAAATAACACCGGTCAACAAATAAAATATTTTTTATTGGGTTTCTGTTCTCATGCTTTGATTCTGATTCTAGACATTGAAAAACACTTAAATATTAATCTTTAGTTCTTTAATAGCCTTGACAGACGGCAGCGTTAATCCGGATTAACTGCGCACTTAATCAGATGCGAGTTTGAAACTCTCATAAACAGCTCATTGTCCTTTTTATAATATTTTCAATGAAAATTGATAGAAGATAAACATTACGGTTGTTAGCCGACCAATTTTTACCAAACCATTTTTTATTACAAAAACATATAAACACATTATTTTTAAAACTGCATCACAACATAGAAGTTTTATTTATATTAAATTGAGAATTTGATAAACAGATGTCAGGGTTGCTTGTATTTCATTCACAATAGATGAAAATTGGTCATTTTTAACAATGTTGCCAACGAAAATCTCACAAACTCCCTAAAATTTTGAGAGTTATTTTTGGATTGAGCAACGGAGTTAGCTGTGGTAACTCCTGAATTAATCCCGAAAAATGCAATTAATCTGGTTTAACGCTGCCGTCTGTCAATGCTATAAGTTTGCTTTGGGCTGATCTACTTACATCGATAAGTATATTTGGGGTTTAATACGAGAGAGCTCATATGAGCATAAAAGAAATACAAAAAATATTCACTTTTAGACAGTAATTACTTGTTATTTTACATTTATATATTATTGTTTATCACACATCTTGAATAAAAAGGACTCTTGTATCTAAAATAGAAAAATCAGTCATTTCTGCTTAAAATTCGAAAAATTGCTCTAATTTCTACGAAAGCAAACTTTAACCGGAAAAAAATTTTGTTTCGTTATTTTTGTCATAGGAGAAACTAAAATTTAACATGTAGATGTCAGACCCAAAAATCGTGTTGACCTGTGTAATCATTCAGATTATCTTCTGAGCCAGTGTTCGAGGTAGCGCTTGAAGTATTACTTATATGAAAATTGCGTTGTGCCTTTTGTGGCTTGAGATTTCTTTCAGAAGTGGTCTGTGGTGGCCTTTTGCCGAATAATTGATTATTTTGAGGCCGGTTCATATAGTTAATGCGGCGCGAGCGCATAGTTTCATCTATCTCCATAGGCACCGGCGGTTTTGGGGGGCGCATAGGCGGTTGGTTAAAGTGTGTTTGTGCATTTAAGTTCCGATCAAATCTTTGATTTGGAAAGTTATGTGAAATAAGTTGTGGTTGGTTAAATTGTGTTTGTGCATTTAAATTCTGATTAGGTCTTTGATTAGGAAGATTTTGTGAAATAATTTTGTGGTTGTGGGTGTGGTAAGTAAGCAATTTCGGGGAAGAAATTTTGTTGGTTTACTTGCCTCCGAAAATTTCTTGAAGGTAAAGGTGGTGCAGTGTTTCGCTGCATCCCTCTACGATCCATATTGGTGTTGTGTGCGTACCGTGTGCGGAATCCCTGATTTTCCAACTTCAAGCACAAGTGTAATGCTTGGGGCAGATCCATTGGTTCCTTCATGATCAATAGCTTAGGCTTGTTTCTGTATGTGTGAGTAAGAAGATTACGAGCCTCGCTATCCACCTCCATACAGCCTAGCTTATTAAGTATTAAAGATAAATTGGAATACACGGCCTGGTAAAATTCTTCAATTGACCTATTTCCCTGAACCAAAGAAGTCATTTGGTATTCTAGGGTGGATACATCACGCTTGTCGGCGTAATGTAAAGTTAGACACTTACAAATAGCACCCCAGTCTAAGAGTGTAATGTATGACTCAAGGGCAGCATCCGCGTTGCCGACGATTTTATTTCTTATCACGTTAAGGATTCCGTAGAATTTAGGTGTGCCCTTACACGCTTCGTAAATATTTAATATTCGATTTACACTTTTTTCCACGAATTGAATTCGGCGGGATTTCCCGAGAATTCGCGTAAACATTTTACCACATCAGGTATCTTGTCTAAATCGGTTTGGTCGCAAATGTCTGCTAAGGCCGCATTCAGGTTAAGGGTTGCCCTAACTATGCTGGGCCCTTGCCTGTTTAACACGTCTAAAGCTACCCTTCCTATTAGGTTTACGAGGTCATCCTCGTTTATTGTAACGTTAGCTGATCCTGAATTTCCTGCAGGATCATTCGCCCTGATTACTGGTGGACGAACCAGATTATTTGGGTTCGAAATTGTTTATTTTGTTGTGTCTGTTAAAGAGTTCGTTTCATATTTTTTCTCACTGTCCACTATTTACGTATCAGTTTCATTTCTACTTCAATAACGTTTCAGTTTTTGCACTTACAAATTAATGCTTAAAGGTTTTATTTCAATCTTAGTTTGGTAAAAAAAATATTTCACAATGTGGGTTTCATGTTCTTAATTAGTAATTATCACTTAACTTACAATACAATAACGACTTTCATTCTTTGCCTCTCGATATTGTTGGTTGTTAATATTGTTAAGGGGTCTGATCTCACACTAGCACAGTTGTTTTTATTATCACTCCACGTTCTCCGAAGAAGGATTCTTAACGCCTTTTGTTTTCCTTCGCGACGTAGGAGCTTATTTTAGCTCGGGCGCCAGTTATGGGTTTACTTGTCGAAAGTAAAAATTATCTTCTTTTTCTGGTCTTACGACCTTTATTGTTAAACCGCTCTCTTAACTCTAAACTTAACAAATTTTATAATTCTTATGGTAACTTAATGCGCTTGCAGTTCTGCTGACATCGGTTCCCACGTTCCGCTGGATTTCCAGAGAATCACGCCACACTTTGCGAGTAGAACGGATGCGCGTGTCTTTTGATTGCTTTAAATGTTATGCTAACTTATATAAATGATCCGTTTGACGAGAAAAGGCGAAGTCCGCTTGACTGTCTATCTGTCCGTCCGTCCATGCAAGCAGTAACTTGAGTAAAAATTAAGATAACTCGATGAAACTTGGTATGCAGGTTTCTAAGTACAAAAAAAAAGTTCGAGTTCGTAGATGGGCGTAATAGGACCACTGCCACGCCCACAAATTGCCATTAACCGAAAACTTATACACTAATAGGGGTATTCTCTTGCTCTTGCAAAATCCTTGCACGGTGCACAAATTGCAGAATTTTCCACTTGGTTCAACGGCACAACAACAAATACACGCAGAAAATTATTTACAATGGATGTAAAATATGTCAGACCAAAACCCATGTTTATTTTCGTGCAATGGCACGTAGAAATATAATTGCAACCCTGTTTTAGCTGTCATTTTACATAAAGACATATTATGCCGTTAAATAGTTGAGGGAGGTAAGTTTTGAATAGGTTTTATAATTTCTACTTAAATCATAAAGATTTGTTACAGTTTTTTGTTAAGAATGAATACAGAATGTGCGCCGATTCACAATAGTCATTCTCAATAAATTGACCGAATCAGCCGTTCATATATCACTAGATTCTGCAATGGGTGCTCTCTTGGCCTTGAATATTTCAGTATAGATTTTGCTTTTGTGCCATCGTGCTATCTAGCAGGAGCAAGAGAATCTCCCTAATATATGTATAAAGCTGTAGTTTGGTGCAAAGGATTGGAATAGCAAGGGACACTTGTGCGAAAAAAATTATGAAAAAGTGGGTGTGGCCCTCTAATAAGTTTAAAATAGCTATCTCCTAAACCACTGAAGCTGCAACTGCAAAATTTTGCTGGGTATAAATCTTATAACAACTTGTACCGGCATGTCAAAATGGATGAAATAGTAGGATAATCCGCTCACTCCCCGTATAACGGTACCGTTAAAAATTGCTAAAAGCCCGATAAACCAATAACTAAATACGCCAGAGACATTAAATTTTACCGCCGAAATGGTGAGAGAGATCTTTATGGAAGCCAGTGTAAAAATTGGACGATGGGTGTGGCACCGCCCACTTTTTGGTGGAACCCATATCTTGGTACCCAATCAACCGATTTCGACAAAATTTAGTAGGAGGAATTTTTTTATATTTTTATATCACATTATGACAATGGACAAAATCAGACAACAACTACGCCTACTTATCATATAACACAATTTTTAATTCCACTTGATTGGTTCAGTTTGTAGTAAACAATTAAAAAAGCAATTTATACAACGGGATAAAACTTTGCACGAATAATGTCTTTAGTGTGTGCCACCTTATGACGAAAAGTTGTTGAAATCCAATAAAAACTGTTCAAGCCCCTAGGTACCAAATATTTAGACCCCAATACCTATAGTTGACCTTTGATCGAAAATGTCGGTCAATGTCTGGTTTATACAAGTATAACTGATATTAAGGGATAATCATTCTCTTATGATGGTATGTCGGACAGTATTTTCTTTAGCCCCCATACACTTAATATAAAGATTTTCGAATTTCCGGGTGACTTTGTACCGCATATATCGGCCTATACGTGAGTTATTCCAATGAAAATAAGGGAGCGTGTTTTGCTCATAACAGTGTATCTTTGTTCCTAAAATAAATAAAGTTGAGTGAAAAGTCAGGATTTTCGAACTTCCGTCTGATTTTACTCTATATGATTGGTTTTACTCCTTAAGGTATATCAAAATTGATATTATCATACATATCATAAAAACATTCATGATTTTGTAAGAATGTCTTTCAATCTGTTATTTTAAGCTCTTTGTTTCCTATTTTCAAATCGACAGGACCATGACATGGACATAAACCAATATTTCTTTTTTACGGTATCCCATTTTATACTTTTGGAACCAGTTGCTACATAGTATTATAGTTTTGTTCACCTAGCGGTCGTACGTACCACCTAAAAAAATCAACATAGATATTGAGTTATATACATATACATATGTATATAAATTACCAGGATGACGAAAACACTTGAAATCCGGTTGACGGTCTGTCTGTCCGTCCGTCCGTCCATGCAAGCAGTAACTTGAGTAAAAATTGAGATAACTCGATGAAATTTGGTATGCAGGTTTCTAAGTACAAAAAAAAAGTTCGAGTTCTTAGGTGGGCGTAATTGGACCACTGCCCCGCCCACAAATCGCCATTAACCGAAAGTAACTTAACCGAGAGTAGAATTGTCAAAATTGTGTTAATGTGCATGCTCCTGATGTGCGATAGAATTTTTAGCTGTGTTCATCGCTTCCTTTGGCTGTAGCGGACCGCTAAGTACGAGTATTAAAGAGCTTGGCGATTTTCGTTTTTTTTGAGAGAAGTGGATAAAAAATTTTGTTCATGAATTGTTGGCTAATTACATTACTGTAACGTTGTCCCAGACACCATACTCGCCAGACTCGTTTCCGACAGTAAAACCTTCTTGGCTGTCAATCCCGCTTTGGCCACTGTTTGGGACGATTCACCGGACCTCAATCTCAACCGTTTTCGCTTGATATTGTCGTATGTGATCCATTTTTCGTCGCCAGTCACCATCCGCTTCAAGAATGGGTCGAGTATGTTCCGTTTCAGCAGCATATCGCAGGGGTTTGATCCGGTCCAGAAGGTTTTTTTTGCGTCAAATCATGCGGCACCCAAACATCAAGCTTTTTTGTGTATCCAGCCTTCTGCAGATGGTTTAAAATAGATTGGTGATTAACTCCCACCTTCTGGGCGATGCTTTCCATGATTTGATCGGTATTCGTCGTCACAGGTATTCCGCCGGCTGGCTTATTCATGGTGTCGTTTTCATCCGCTCTGAATCGTCGAAACCATTCTTCCGCAGTTCGAAGTGATAGAGTACCATCTCCGAAAACACCATTAATCTCACGGAACGTTTCTCTAGCGGATTTGCCTTTAACGAAGGAAAACTTTAAAATAGCGCGAATTTCGGCGTTAGTGAACTCCATGTTTACACGTCTATAACTGTTGAACGCAATATCCAAACTAATCATGCGTAGCGTCGTTTTGTAGGTTATGTCAAGACCTTTCAAAGATACTATTGCCAGATACGAGCTCTGTAGCGCTTTATATATAGCCGCAAAATTCAAAAGACAAAATGGCGGAAGGGAGATAATTGACAATAATAAAATTAACTAATACAAGGTGAGTTCCAACGTAAACAGGACTTAAAAAAACAGAACAAATGATTTTTTCGACAAAATCGATTTATTTTATTCAAAATAAAAACCTTTTGCTTCAATACAGCTTTTTTCACGGTCCAAAAGCATGTCGAACGAGTGTTTTAGCTCGTTGGCCGGTATGGCTGCCAGTATACCGGTGCAAGCCTTGTGAATGGCCTCTACGTCTGCATAACGCTTTCCTTTCATGGGAAAATGCATTTTTCTGAAAAGGAAAAAGTCGCACGGTCCCATATCACCTGAATACGGGGAGTGGTTAGTGGTTTAAATGTGATTTTTGGTCAAATAAACCTCTTTAATGATGTCCTTCGAATGTTGGATTCTGAACAATTTTTGGTCGTCAGTCAATTTGTGCGGAACAAACCGTGCACACACCTTTCGTAAGCCTAAATGTTCAGTCAAAATGCGATAAATCGATGTTTTGGAGATGTTCAATTCCATTTTCATGAATTTCAATGATGATTTCGGCTGATTTTTGATGAATTCACGCACAGTTTTGATGGAATTTCCGGTGATCACGGATTTTTATTGGCTCACATGTTGATCGTCATTTATGTCCTCACAACCACTGTGAAAACGGGATAGGCAATTATCGCCATAAACTTGTTTCATCAAATGAAATGTTTCGGTAAAAGTTTTACCAATTTTAAAACAAAATTTAATGTTGGCTCTTTGTTTGAAGCTCATTTTCGCACCGATAACATAAACATAATGACACTTTAAACGCAATAACTTCACATTTAATCAATGAAATGTCATGAAATTCATACTGGACAATGGATAAACATCGACATATAGATGGAGCCACCAGGAATCGTTAGATTTAAAAGTCCTGTTTACTTTGGAACGCATCTTGTATTAACCCATAAATCGAGTTTGAATATGTTTCGATGATAGAGTTAAAAAAAACGAAATTTCCTGTTGTTTTTAGAATACAACTCGTAAACAGCTTGTAACACACACTTGTTGTCTAAAACCATGAAAGCCATATTCCACAAAAAATCAAGTAATCAACTCGAACAGTAAAGTTTGTATGCATGTATTTTCATCACCAGCACAAGGTTTTAAGAATATAAATAACATTTTATAGTACATATGTAAGTGAATAACTCTCAAAGGACAGGGCTAGCATAGGGTGGTCGTTTAATATCTCTAATGTATATTAATTTATCGTTAGTGGTTGCATTTTAGATTGGCGGTTGGTGACATGACGTATGGGGAATATTCTGCATAATTCGTATGTATGTGTACATAATGTACTATATATTTATCTCCGCGACACGCCCGTCTTTTATATAAAATTATCATTAATGATTTGGTGCCAGTTCTGCATATAAAGACCTTTTATTGAATGACGCTTTTTCCGGTAACCTCTGACTTGATAAATTTGTCTCTTTGTATAATAAATTACAATAGTAGTGTTATGTATCGAGGTTTAACGGCGTATAATCATGCCTGGAAACGTGAGCAACCCTTGTGTAAGATACGGTAGCTAACCCGAATCGAGACGAGGGTCACGGCCAAAAGAGAGGAAGTTTCAGCGGAGACACTTTGACATTTTCGGTCTAAGAGTTCGCTGAAGTTTAATTGCAGCGTCTGTTCACCAGAGGTGCGACTGCGAGCGAGCGTTGGTCTTGAAACAAGCGTCTCGCTATATACATGCACCGGATGAAAAAGAAGCAATAGCCTCGGATGAAAGACCTCACTTTGGATGACGACCACAGCAAACGTAATAAAGACTATGATCTAAGGGTATGCGCTTGGAATGTCCGGTTTATAAATTGTGAAAGTGCCGCTGCCGAGCTGGTTGATAAAAAATAAAAACTGACGTTACCGCCGCCCAAGAAATTCGATGGACGGTGCAAAAACGGAGACGATTAGCTCCTTTTCGCCGAGTCCTGGAATTCATTCCGGTGAGAAGTAAAGTTCTCTCTCGACAAACAAAGTCAAAACTCTATAAGTTCTTTATGTTCTTGTGAAAGGTTTTGCAGAAGATGTACCATAATATACATATGCGCATTGGCAACGGCGAATACCGTCGATAGAACGAAGCTTCCTTAAAGTTTTCTTTTCACAATTGGTTTATTAAAGTGGTTGAAAATTTCCGCATCTGGAAAAGACTGCATCCCAAAGGGGCTAAGTGTACTTTAAACTAAGGTACGATAAAAAGTATAATAAAGGAATAGTATAAAGGAGAATACGCAATGACATAAAGACATACAATTATTGTCACGATAATGTTATTAGTGATTGTGTCGGATAATTAAAATGCAGCTAAACTGTGAGAAGACTAAGTGAATGGCAACTTTTGACAAGTATCATATATTAGATCGTCAAAAATAATTTAACTTAAAAGCAGACGTCTCCTTTTTCCAATTCGTTTGTCTTCGATATTTCATAAATTAGTTGACCCAAATTCGCCTGGGTTTTGAAAGCTTCATCAAGAAATCTAGAAAATATATTTGAATTTCCTTTAGTCAAAAAGGCTGCTGATTTTAGTTTCTTAAGATCTTTGGTTAATGTCTTTATTTATTCGATTTGCTCACTGAACAGCTTTACTTAAGCATATCTCTATGTATTTACTTAGTTGCAGTCTTATTTACTCATCATTATATAAATTATAGCATTTGCTACCGAAATAAAATCAGAAAACAATTAAATACTCATAAAGTACCACCCAAAGAATATAATGGTAATAAATTGTAATCAAAGAAACTATCGGGATAGAAGTGAAGTAATTATTATTACCATATATATTAAACACATACATAAGCCCCATTGCTTGTAATTTTTATATCAGCTCCGCGGCAATATGTACATTATTTGATGTTAAGCAATTGCAGCATTCTGCATGTAAATACCGAGATGCTTGACAACGTAGCTAAAGAATCTGCGTTCATCAAATGTATCTTTACTATTGGCGAGACGTGGGCTTTTTAATATGACGAACTGAAAATCTAGCAAATTTGCTCCAAAAATGAGCCGAGATTCATAGCAAGTCTATGGAAATGGAGTCGGTGCCGACTTTTTAGAAGAAAGTTCATAAGTCACAAATTTCTACATGTACCCAGCTGCACTTAATATTTACAACCCATCGGTTATATTCTAGTGGGAAGATAGTCACCGAAATTTTGATAAAATATAGCGTTACGTGTTACCTATCCAGCTATATAAAAAATATTTCCTGCATAACTACTGAACTTTATTTGTAAAAAGTAAATAAATTCATAAGAAACGTGTTATTAATATAAAATTCACTAACAAAAGTAACCTGTATAATAAAATAGGAATATTGTGTGTATTGAGTTTTGTTGCACTGAAAATATAACTCAAGCATTGCATTGCGCATTGTTAATTTTAATGCTGTTGAATTCCAGTTGCCTGAACTGCATTTTTTGTGGTAAGCATTATGCGGTCGAATGCTTGCAAATTCCACTTCACTTCTCTTCAATGTAACAGGTAACTTTGTACAATGTTTAAAGAATTTAAGAAAAATTTATAAACGTGAGGAATGGCTAAGTTCAGGTGGAACCGAACATTTTGTACTTTCGTAATTTGTAAGGATCAAAGCTGTAGAAAATACTTTCAGGACTAGCAAGACTTTGTAGTATTAAACAAGAAAAAATGTCAACCTCGGTTACACCAAAGCTATTATACCTTTCACAGCTATAAAATTTTCCCCATATGACCTTGAGAAGTTTTGAATGGCACTGCAATTTATTTTCCAAGTTTAAGCTGTACGGAGATATAGGTAAGCAAGCCCACTCACACATGTGTTTCTCAGATAATAAAATTCGCAGCGTTGTACGATAAATTGCAACAGTTCGGTTCATATCACTTTCGAGATAGGTTTACAGTTATGTATACATATAAATGATCAGGACGACGAGACGAGTTGAAATCCGATTCACTGTCTGCCCGTTCGTCTTGGCAAACAAGTTGCTATTGATTAATGTACCCGGTTCAACTTCTTTTGAGTCATTGCGTATTGTTAATGATGCGGTGTGCAACCTTCGGACAAGCATGCAAGCAATTACAATTGCTGGAACATGATAATCACTGGGATCAAACGATGGACGATGTGATAGCTACTTCGAATGCAAATGAAGTTCGTAAACTTTTAGCGATGATCATTTCGACATATCACCCTTCAAATCCGCGTCAATTATGGGATACGAACAAAAATTACATTGCCGACGACATTTTACATCGTATTCGATAAGAATTGGAAATGGGTAAATTCCGATCGCTTTGACAATGAAGACTAAGCCGTGAATAATCCAGTGGAATCTCTAAATTCTATGGAGAGGCTTGGTATGCCGCCGCATCATTTGCGTCTGAAAGTAGGATCTGTCATTATTATTAATCTTCATGCGCCGAAACTGTGTAATGAAACCAGACAGATTGAGAAGCAGCTATCGAATACAAGGAGGCAAAATGCTTGATTCTACGACTTCCTTTGAGTTTTGCTATGACAATAAACTTGTTGTTGTCAAATATGTTGTTTATCAAGCTGCGCTACATTGACATTGTAGAAAAATCGCAAATAAATGATTTTCAATACAATATAAGTTCAACTTACTTTTAATGTATCATAATGATAATTATAATTTCACGCAGAACAACGCTTGCGAGGTCAGCTAGTAGTCTCATTAAGTTATAAGTTATAACGATCTGAAAACATAGCGTTCAGAGTTGTATTTGCGTAAACTTATTTTGGTATGAAATCCAACAACAATTTTTTTATACTAGTATAAAAATTTATGATTTTATGATTTTACGACTCTTTACGATATGTTGTGAGTACCCCAATTTTGTTAGTTAAACAAATGTTTGTATACCCCGAAATAGTGCTAAAGTCAAAGTTTTAACCGAGTTGATTAGCTTACAACTAACACAAGCGTGTCGTCTCAGAAATGGAAATCCATACTTTCGAGAAAAAACAGGAATTACTGAACTAATCAAATACAGTGTAGGATTTTATATCAGCAAAAGCCTGCAGTACTTGTATATGTACTTTCAGTTTCAGTTTTTATATCACCTAAAACTAATCGAGATGAAATCCAAGACTTTTTGTCTGTCCGTCCGTTAATTGAGATGTACTTGTATGCCAAAAATGGGTTGAACCGCATCAGTAATTTCTTTAACACCCTCATAGTTAATTTAAAGATTTTTAAACTTGCGGATGACTTTATTCCATACGATTGGTGTTGGTATATAATTGCATGTGGTATTGTCAAAAAAAAAAAATAAAATCGGGTCAATACTATCTCCTATATCTAATATAAGATCTTCAAACTTCAAATTAACTAACTTAAATTCAAGGAATTTCCCAAATCCCCATATGGTGCTACATATAAATATTTTCGTCACTCAAACAAACCTTATACCATATATGACGGTCAGTGTATGAGTTCTTCATTCTGATATTCGTGATTACAGCCGAGTTAACACCAGCGCGCCAGTCGTTTCTTCTTTTCGCAAGGTGGCCCAATTGGAGATTCCAAGCGAAGCCAGGTTCTTCTCCATCTGGTCTTTCCAACAAAGTGGAGGTTTTCCTCTTCCTCTGCTTCCACCGTTGAATACTTTTCAGGCTGACATTGTTGGTGGCTGGTTCCAAGATAGGGGAAATTATCTACGACTTCAAAGTTATGACTGTCAACAGTGACGTGAGAGCTAAGTCGCGAGTGCGACGACTACGAGGTGTGTTCAAAAAGTATAGCGAATTTTGAATTTTCGCGGGTTACGTATATTCGAATTTCGAATTTTTTGTGACGTTATGTTGGTACTCATGTCTCTCACTTATGCCGACAAGCTCGGTCATTTTGAATGTTCATTTAATTGTTGACAGCTGCTTTGCTTGCACGTGTTTTGGATCGTCTTCGATTTTTACCTATTCAAAGAAATGGATCAAAGAACCTGAATCAAATTTTGTGTAAAAAACGAAATTAAGTGCGCGGATGCATTCCGAATGTTGACTGTGGCATACGGAGGAGCTTCCTTGGACCGAAGCAACGTTTATCGGTGGTACGAAAAGTTCTCAGAAGGCCGAGAAGATGTGGACGACGAAGAGCGTGCCGGACGCCCGTTCGGTCGAATGTGAAAGTTTTGCTGACAGTTTTCTTCGATTGCAGTGCCGTGGTGCATCATGAGTTCTTGCCACAGGGAAGAACGGTCAATAAGAAATATGACCTGCAAGTTATGCGCAATTTGCGCCAAGCAATCCGCCAGAAACGCCCGGATTTGTGGAAGAACAAAAATTTTCTTTTGCACCACGATAACGCCCCTGCTCACACATCTGTGACTTTTTGGCCAAAAACAGCACACTAATGATGCCGCAGCCACCGTATTCCCCCGATCTGGCCCCCTGCGACTTTTTCTTGTTCCCTAAACTGAAGAGGCCCATGAAAGGACGACGTTACGCTTCTCTTGACGAGATAAAGACGGCATCGCAGGAGGAGCTGAAGAAGATAAAAAAAAAAAAGTTTTTTGAAGTGCTTCGAGGATTGGGAAAACCGTTGGCACAAGTATATAATATCTCGTGGGGATTACTTTGATGGGGACAAAATAGATATTCATGAATAAATAAATAATTTTTGAAAAAACACAAAATTCGCGATACTTTTTGAACACACCTCGTATTTGTTTGATGACAGGAGATATTTCGTCTTGCCTTCGTTCACTACCAGACCAATTTGCTTTGCTTCTTTGTCCAGTCTGGAGAAAGCAGAACTAACGATGATATCAATATACGCCAGCAGCTTATAGAAGATGGTACCTACTCTATTTAGTTCTACAGCTCGAAGTATTTTCTCCAGAAGTAAGTTGAAGAAGTCACTGGAAAGGATGTCGCCTTGTCGTTTGGTATCGATCGATTCGGAGAGGTCCTTCCCAATCCTGACGGAGCTTTCGGTATTGCTCAAGGTCATCTTAAACAGACGTATTAGTTTTACTTGTATACCAAATTCAGACAACGCAGCATAAAAACAGCTTCTTTTCGTGCTGTCAAAGGCAGCTTTGAAATCGAAGAAGAGGTGTATTGTGCTTTCCTTTCACGGATCTTTTCCAAGACTTAGCGGATGGTGAATATCTGATCAGTTGTTGATTTGCTAGGCCTAAAGCCACACTGATAAGGTCCAATCAGTTTGTTACGGTGGTCTTTAATCTTTCACACAATATGGTCGATAGGAGGCTTATCCTACGTTGGTTGGCGCAGATTGTGGAGAATCCCTTTTTGTGGATTGGCAGAGCACACTTAAATTCCAATCGTTGGGCATGCTTTCGTTCGACCATATTTTATAAAGAAGCTGATGTATGCTACTTATCAGCTCTTGTCCGCCGTATTTGAATAACTCGGCCGGCAATCCATCGGTCCGCGCCGTTTTTTTGTTTTTCAGGCGGGTAATTGCTATTCGAACTTCGTCATGGTCGGGCTATGGAATATCTGCTGCATCGTAATTTAATTTTTTTTCCTAGGTTCCCTAATTATGATGCCAAAAATTAGCGCGATATGTTAACCAGTGAGTATACAGCAGCTGTTTATGTCAGTCAACCTCAGTACTGTTTGTCGAATTTTTCAAAAGTTTTGAACGTATTTGTGTTCAAGTTTGGCCAAACACTCAACAAATATCATTGAGCAAGCACCATATTCACCGGTGTTAGCTCCATGGACTTCTGCCTATTCTTGAAACTCAAAGAACTGCTCCTTGCAAACCGTTTTGAGTTAATTGAAGACATCAAAACAAATTCGACGCGAGAGCTGAGGTCGACTGACATAAAAAGCTACTGTAAACACACTCGTTGACAGATCGCGCTAATTTTTGACGAGATTTAAATGAAGAATTCCCGATACTTTCTCGGCAGGGTATATAAGATTGCTTGGATTCCGATCTTCTGGTGGACGTTTTGCACCTTACGTGTCCCTCTCTTTGGTCCTGGCAAGTTGCAAGAATATAAAATGTTCGGTTCCATCTTAACTTACCCCTTTCGCACTTATTGATATATAATTTTATAAAGGATAGATAAATTTGAACTTAACTTCTTTTTAATTATTCAAGATATTCACAGTATTTATTTATGGAAAAACCAGAGCCGGCCAGCGAAAGCAGGTGTCATCTCAACCTGCCACACCAACTTAACTAAGCCAGTTCCCATAGTTTCCTAGTCTGTCTGTAAATTTATTTATTTAACAATGATACAAGAGAACGTACTCTGAAGCCTACCAGGTTTGAAACTGGACGCTGACATTAATCCGCCAGCCATTTCTGCGTATAATACAATTTTCAACAACCAGCTAATATCAATTATCGCATGTTCAAACTCAACAAAACATTCTTCCAAACTCATAGAAAATTATTTGAAGTTTTCATGTAAGATTTTGAATTATACTTCTGGCTGAGATTATTCAAATTTCTGCGAAGGTGTTTAGTACATAATACTGTTGAGTCATATTATTCAACATCTCTGTGACGCTCAGAATATTTTTCACAAATTAGCTTTCCGTACACATAGGTATGTGTGTATATACGTACTATATGTAAATTTACAAGACAAAGTACATAAATGTTCTGCAAAAACTTCGCTTTTAGTTTAGTACATCAAGGTCTCATATCTTTTGTTGGCTTGTACTTCATCGCCTTGGCACGTTAGCGATAAAGATATAATATTCTTATCTGTGTATAAACAAGAGTATTTTGCCTCCGAGCCATGCATTGTTAACATAAGCACTATCTAAATGTTGACATAGGGAGACAACATAGAACAAATTAGGGACATTGTTCCTATATAAATATTAATACCACAAGTTCCAATATAGTAGATGGGATGATAGGTTGAGGTATATTAAATGTGACAAAATGGTGAGCAGCTTTTAAATCAATAATGAAAATAACCATAAATTAAATTAAAATATCATTTTAAATTTATTATAACACTAGCTGATCCGCAATCGTAGTTCTACGTGAAATTATGTGTTTTGAAATGAAAAGAAAGTTGAATTTATATTGTGTTGAAAATCATTTATTTGCATTTATGTAGCGGAGCTTGATAAACAACATTTTTTGGTTTCTGTACAGAGAAGATGGTTTTCCAACTCGTGAACACGCCACGTATAGCTGGCTGTGTGAAAAACATGACATTTTCAGATTTATGACACACACTTCTAGCGACTATCCTTGTGTCCTGTTGATTGTCATCTCAAATGCAATTTTCCCTGGAAACTGAATAGGTTTGAACTAAAAAGACAAATCGTTCGAACTGAAAGGAATTCACAGAATCAAGCATTCGGCTCGCTTGTGTTCGATAGCTGCATCACAATCAGTCGGGTTCCATTACACAGTTTCGGCGCATGAAGATTGCGAAACATAAAAATGACAGATCCAACTTTGAGACGTAAATGATGCGGCGGCATACCAAACCTCTCCAAAGACCATTCTAATATGATCATCACGAATTGTGTGCGAACTCATTTTAAGGCATTAGTCGCAGCGAACACAACTGCTGGCATGCTTCTCAAAAAGTTGCACCTACCGTACCATTCACAGGGTGGATTGTGTAAACTCATTTTAAGGCATTAGTTGAGAACACAACTGGATGTCCATCTACTGCTTGGCCTTGCTTTCTGCGTCGTGTTGCTTCTTCGACGATGTATTTCCTGAGTAATATCAAAACATTTCCGAATAGAGCAATGTTCTCGCCAACGGATCACTGACGCAAGTTGAGAAAAAACTCGTCAATGTTAATTTTGTTGTTGGAAGTGTTTCTGCTGGCTGTACTGTATTTTTTTGTAAAATACACTCTTTGGTCTTCTCCAAATGAACTGCGAAATGCACAACAGTCGAAAACGTTCATGAATTGCAAAAGTAAATATCTTACAAAGTGCTTCATTGCAGTTGACGCACCGACCCATTTGATACTTGCTGATCTCATCTCGTTCAAGGCCAATAACCGCCATGTTGCTTTCTTTGGTGAGGTATTTGCAAACAAATTTGATCGATTTCACCAAACTGCAATACTCAACATTGATTTGAGTTTTGAATGTGAATTAGACATTAGTGGGGAATGCTGAATGTTCTGCCAGTGTCGTCTGGTGAGCGACGTCGATACAATGGATATCCATCATTTCCGAAAGAAAAGCACATGAATAGTGTTTCGTTCATTTATTTTCAGACATACAAACCGAAGAGAGATTGTGGTGGCCGCAAGGTCCATGAACCATATTAGTCTTCACCACTTCGTATAATTCTGGATCTAACTCTGGATCAGAAAATTTCGCAGAAATTATTGCTTCAAACCACCATCCACCATCCAGAGATGAATGTGTGCGTGTGGCAAACCTCTTTTTTGCTCCTCAACAGAGTACATCCAGCATCTAACTGCCCATATACATATGTACATATACATACGTTGCTTCAAGATAAAGTCCATCCATGAAAAACCATGCTGTGACATCGTGACGATCTTGCTGATTGATCGCGATTCAATAATTCCGTAATCTATGGCCATTTTGCATTGGAAGTGAATGTAACAAACAAATCCGCCCGTCCATAATTCTGCACGTACAGGTATGTCATCGCATCCTGCGAGTACTCGTGCTTGTGTCTTGGGCTGTCATTGTATATTGATTGCAAAAAGAACGCAAAGCGATATTAAATGGACCTCTTCGTGGCATCGTAACAAATTTCAATTGGTAATTGATCACTTTGTATGAAACATACATATGTACGTATGTACATAAAGTTTTATCTGAATAATTTTCAATAAATTACCTTTGAATAGCCGAAATAAAAAAAGCATGCGACCGAAAGTGAACTACTCAAATAATTTACAAACAAATCAATTAAAAAGCAAAAGAAAATAATGTTGAATGGAAAAAAGTCCCCTTTTGGAAATTTCCAATTTTCCGACTTTTCTTTATGAAAAGTATACGGTTTTTTTTTAACTCCAAACCTTCCAAGACCTTTATGGTCCTTTGCGCATTGGCCACGGTGAATATCGCAGCTATGAAAGTATTCGACAGTGTACCCGCCGGGGGAAGCAGAGGAAGAGGAAGACCTCCACTCCGTTGGAAGGACCAGGTGGAGAAGGACCTGGCTACGCTTGGAATATCCAATTATAATCGCGTAAGCGGTTCTTACGCCAATTAAAAAGAAGAAACCTTCCAAGATCCACAGCGAACAACCTCTGCAAATTACATCAAGATTGGTTCAGCCGTTCTCGAGCCTTAACATTACTAACAAACAGACATTAATTTTATACAAAACACCTTTTATATAGGAAAAAGAAAAGGGTTGTTTTTAGGGGTGTTCCGGCAATTATTCGAATTTTTTTCGCAGTAAAAACCATCTTTGAAATTTAGCGAATATTTAAAAAAAAGAATTGGCCAAATTGGTCCAGGCGTTGTTGAGTTATGCGCTTAGCAACACATTTTGCGATTAAAACGCTGTTTTTAGTGTTTTGTTAGGAATTATATGTATTATTATATGTATATACATATGTAGATTGAGAAGTTGAGCGATAATATGTATGAAAATTTAAAGTTTTGCTTGAAACTTTTAATATTTGTTAAACAACTAATAAAATGGTTAGTACTGCAACACACACAACATAAATACTTATGGATTGCAATTTAATAGCGGCTGACACTGCTTTGAACACATACATATGTATACGTTCAAGTGAGTGGTTGAGTTTTTGGTGCGGTCCTGGGGTATTTTCTTTGAAACTTCCAGTTTTTACACCAACTTTAGTTCATCCCTTTCCTGCGACTTTCGGAAACTTTAACGATCCAAACGGACACTATAGTTATAGGAAAAGATAAGTACAATTTCCATTTTTTTAACAAAAAATAATTTGCACTTACCCGCGTTTATTTTGTTGAAAACATATAATTTTTCCCCTGAAAACAGCAATCCTAGCAAAACGCGTGCTAATATTTTTGCATTGCCGTTTTGTTTTGATCAGCTGTTCTCCTTTTGCTTCTCCTTTTCGTATTCCCTTTGGTATTGGCATTGCCAACTACCGAAAATATAAGCAAGGTTTTAGGGGCAGTGACTGAACATACTTATTGTCAGTAGCTACCAACTATTTTCTCATTGAGGCATGGCCTCTGAGAACAGTAGTGGATGCACCCCCGAGAATCCGTTTAGAAGGAACTCGAAAATTATGAGAACACCTCCTAACGGAAAAAATGAGATATCCACCGCTGCTGGATCAAAAAGAGAATGCGAAAATGCCAACCACATAATTGAAGGTGGCAAACCCTCTGAAAATATACAAAGTAGCGAAACTACCCAAAACTTTAACCAGTTGGGTAGTAAAATAAAAGAGCTGGAAAACATGATGGCTGGCCAAAGGCACATAAACCAGGCCATGCGCGACCTGGTAAGCAACATAGTGGCGCTACATGCTAAGGCGGAAACACGAAAAAACCTACCCAAAAGGATTATGGTAGGGAAAGCATCCCAGGTCTCCCCAATGAGTAAGGAGGTAAATACCCCGAAAAGGCTGCGTGAGGCAATAGGCTTTTTACCTCCGACTAAAAAGCCGAAAAATGTAAACAAAATGGAGCAGCCCACCTACAGCGAAGCAGCAAAATTAATACAAGCCAATACAACGGTTAGACCCAACGCAGGCGAAGCTTGGGTGGACGTTGTGAAGAAACGAAGACCACTCGAAAAGAAAATTAGATCGAGGCCAGACGCCATCATACTTACAAAAAAGGACGGTGCATCATACGCGGATATTCTCCGTAAAATAAAAGGCGATAGTGGCTTAGAGGAATTGGGCTCAAGCGTAACGTACATAAGAAAAACGCTGAAAGGAGACCTGCTATTAGAGCTGAAACACCAAGCGGATAAGAGAGCCGAATCGTTCCAAAGTGCCTTAGAAGGAGTGGTCGGGGAAATGGCTGTGATACAGCCAAAAACCCACAACGTCATGATTATGTGCAAGGATTTGGACGAAATAACTTCCCCAGAAGAGATTTGCGAAGCTTTGCAAAAAGAGTGCGGTATAGAAAATCTGGGAAAAATAAACATTAAGAGCATACGAAAGACCCGAAGCGGAACGCAAATAGCAATCTTATGCCTGCGAGCCCAGGACGCCAAGACTGCGCTCAAGGTAGGCAAAATAAAGATCGGGTGGTCTGTATGTCGCCTCCGGGAATACTCACCTATTCCCCGTTGCTTTAGGTGTTTCCATCTGGGGCACATGGCGCACAAATGCTGCAACCCTGTTGACAGGTCGTCACTGTGTACACGTTGTGGAGCCGGTGGACATGTAGCGAAGTCATGCACCAACGATCCTAGCTGCATGCTTTGTAAGGGAGCACACTCAGCCTTGAGTACTACTTGTCCTAAGTACTTGGAGATGGCGAAATCTTTAGGGAAATGAAAATTTTGCAATTAAATCTAAATCACTGCGCTGCAGCACAAGATCTGCTTGAACAGACAGCATTTGAAGAAAACATTGATGTCGCCTTACTAAGCGAGCAATACTCCCAGCGTTCGGAAAGCACCTGGACTACAGACATATCTGGAAAGGCTGCAATATGGTCATGTAAAGGGCAACCAGTTATGTCTCGCTCCGAAGGACATAATTTTTTCACATGGGCAAATATACGAGGCATTTACTTTGTTAGCTGCTATGCTCCTCCCAGTGCTTCAATTAAGGATTTTGAAGACTTCCTCCTGGAACTTGCTCTAGAAACCAGAGGAAAATCCCCAATTATAATCGCAGGCGACTTCAATGCGTGGTCGACCGCTTGGGGTAGTAGGCGCACAAACCACCGTGGGCGTCTACTACTTGAATTCCTCGGCCAAACGAATCTTACGATCCTGAATAGCGGAACGCAAAATACATTTCAAAAAGGTAACAAAGGCTCCATAATCGATCTCATGTTCGCCAACGACGCCCTTAGTAGGCACATTAAGTGGGCGGTGTCTGACACATTTACAAATAGTGACCACATGGCTATTATTGCCGAAGTCTCATATGCCGGAGGGACGGAACGCCGCAGCAGGAGCACATGCCAAAAACGAACTTGGAAACAAAAAGACTTTGATGCCGAACTTTTTGAGATGGTCTGGAGTTCAGAAAATATACAAGGCGAAGACGCCGCGCACTTGGTATCCGCAGTGCGAAAAAAATTGTCCACAGCTTGCGACGCAACCATGCGTAGGACAGCACACCACAACAACCGAAGGCCAGTGTATTGGTGGAATGAAGAAATAGCTGGGCTCAGAAAACTCTGCAACTCAGCTAGACGCCGCCTACAACGTAATCGGAGCGAAGAAAATGAAAGCAGTCTTAGGATTATATTTAAAAGTCAAAAGAAGCTTCTGAAGTCAGCCATTTGTCGTAGTAAAAAGAAGTGTTTTGAAAAACTCTGTGAGGAAGCAAACGAAGACCCCTGGGGAACAGCATACAAAATCTGTATGTCAAAATTCAAAAATAAAGCACAACCACCCAAAAGCGCATCCTTTATGAGAAATGTCGTCGAAACTCTGTTTCCAAAACACGACAGTATTTCTTATGCTAAGCCTCGAACCGAAGTCATAGAGTCGCCACTGCCAGTTAGTGAAGAAGAAATATTGGCCATAGCCGGAAAAATTAAAAGCAGCAAAGCGCCTGGATTAGATGGCATTCCAAACAGAGCCCTAAAGGAAGCCATGATACTGAAACCTAAATTATTCGTAAAAATGTACAATGCGTGCTTAAAAGAAGGAATATTTCCCGACCCATGGAAAGTCCAGCGATTGGTTCTACTTCCTAAACCAAAAAAGCCTCCGGAGGAACCATCTTCATATCGACCTCTGTGCATGCTTGACACTATTGGCAAAGTATATGAAAGCATAGTAAGAAACCGCTTGGAATTAGCAATCCAGAAAGCCGGCGGATTATCAGAAAGACAATACGGCTTTATGAAAAAGAGGTCCACCATTGACGCACTATACGATGTCGTTGACACTGCGAAATGCGCAGTAAGTGGCAAGCGATGGAAAGGCGGAACGAAAAAATATTGTGCGCTGATCACCCTGGATGTGAAGAATGCCTTTAACTCAGCAAAGTGGGCAAACATAATCAAAGCTCTATATGAAATACGTGCTCCTCAATATCTTATGGAAATTGTCATGAGTTATTTTAAAAACAGGCGACTACTATACGATACAGATGAAGGCACTAAGAGCTACTCAATTTCGAGTGGAGTACCGCAAGGCTCGGTACTAGGCCCCCTTCTATGGAACATAATGTATGATGGGGTGCTAAGGAGACACCAACCGAAAGCTATTAAATTAGTTGCATACGCAGACGACCTTATTGTGGTAGCAGTGGCTAAACACCTCGACGACCTCCGGAGCAAAAGTAATGAGTGCATAAACGGTTTGCGCCAATGGTTCTCCTCAATGAGTTTAGAACTGGCTGAGCAAAAGACAGAAGTATTGCTCATAAGTACAAGAAAAGTAGAGGAAAGTATATCTCTGACCATAGGGGAGTGCGAGATTCACTCACAGCCACACCTAAAATATCTAGGAGTAATAGTAGACTCAAGGCTCAAATTTAAGGATCACCTAGAATACACTGCAGGTAAAGCGAATAAAATCATGAATGCCTTATCAAGAATGATGGCAAATAAAGGCTGCGTGCGTTCCAACCGGCGTTTTTTACTCGCAAAGGTAATGAGATCGGTTATGTTATATGCGGCTCCAATATGGATCCAGGCGTTAGGCATCAAAGCATATGCCAGACAAATAAACACAGTGCACAGGCTGTCGGCACTAAGAGTTATCAGTGCTTTCCGAACAATTTCAAGTGATGCTGCTGAAGTAATAGCCAGTATGATGCCCATTGACATCCAGGGTGACGAATACGAACGAGTATACAAATTACCAGAGCCATCTAAAGGAGCCAAAAGAGAAGAGAGAGTGAAAAGCTTAACGATATGGCAGCAGCGGTGGCAAACCTCACTCAAAGGACGGTGGACCTACAGACTAATACCGGACATCCATTCCTGGATCGACAGACGACATGGGGACCTGGATTTCCACCTAACCCAAATACTAAGTGGGCATGGGTGCTTTAGAAGCTACCTGTACAGATTCCAGCACGACATTAGTCCGAATTGTCCGACGTGTTCAGAGTGCTTAGAAGACTCTGAGCATGTATTCTTTTATTGCCCTCGCTTTTTAAGTGTAAGGGAAAAACTTAAAACTACACTCGGTGGTAGTTTTACGGTGGAAAATTTGACGACACTTATGTGCCAGTCCACTGAGAACTGGAATGCTGTCAGCGATGCGGCAGCGTCAATCATGACAAAACTTAGACATATAGAGCAGAATAGGCGTCCGTCAGTCCGTGCCATAGAGGAGACTTAATTGTCTTATCACTCCCACGAAGTAATACCTAATCAGGTGGTAAACTTCGGCACTGCTTTGAAATACTTAGTTTCAGGGTTTCCTTTGTTGTCTGCACGAAACACACATGGCAGCCTTCGCGCCGCCAGCTTACTCATATCCAATATTTCATTCAGGATACGTTTCACGTGATTGTTTGGTATCCCTACCATCTCAACCATGTCACCTAATAATAAGATATGGTAGCAATGTTCGTTGGTTTTTGGAGTGGCTCATTCAAACCCTTCAAACTTGTTGAAACCCGATAAACCTGTACTTGAAAGTCGCCAACGAAGAAACTTTGACAGTGATTATCTACGGAGTAAGGTATATCCTCCATACGATAATAAATTTTTGTTGCAGTAGTGGTCCTCTAAGTAAATATTTAATGGAACAGCCTCATTTTGTGCAACCATTTTCTTATTATCTTATTGTAAAAATTTCAACAGTTTTCTTTTGGGTAATCCGGTTCTGACCACAATTTAATACATTATTTTTGAAAACGCATACTACATAAACAAACTTAATTGCTATTTTGAAGGTTTGAAGAGAGACCATATTTAATTTATTCAATTATTTTATTTGCATCTTAACTACTTATGTATGTATGTATTATACTCACTGTACAAAATGTTGCGAGAGTATAGAAAAGAATGTATGAATCAGTTCCAATCAATTTGCGCTAATGTTGAAAGATTTTAGTGTTATTTCATCGTTTTGAAAATAATACCTTTATATAACCTTTGTGAAAAATACACGTACCATTTTTGCGGAATACGTGTTAATATTGGCGTATGTATGCAAAACACTGGTTTTTGTAAATACTGCTAAAGATTTCTTGTAAGAAATTTGTATTAAAATTCTATAATATTAAAGAGTTAAAGGATACGAGTATGTAAGCTACACTTTTGTCTGGGTTAAACGTTAATGTGTAATACTATATATTTGTACGTGTCAGCCACAGCAGAGGAGACAATTTGGTTGAGCTCTAATTGCTATAGCAATCCTTACGCGTACATTTGCATACAAAGGCAAATAAATTTATTTAAATTTGTAAAGATCAATTAGTGACGTTTAATAGACTTCATGTACCAGAGTACACAGCTCTACAAGAAAATATATGTCCGCTGTTCTGGATATCTTAGCAAATTTTTATGTTTTTAAGTGTCCAGATTACGAATTTAGAGTGGGATTGAGTGGGCAACGGCTTACAAATATTCACATGACGCTGTGCATAGAACAATTCAAAATATAAACGGCAACGATAAGTTTTCGGGAGTGCACTCTTAATATTGTCCGACTTTTACGAATATGCCTTGTCGGTCATTCATCGATCTACTTTCGCCGATGAAATAAATGCAATCATTCGTATGGCGAAATGTTCCGAACATTTTAAACTCCTGCAAATTGCAACAATCAAAGCCAGGGGAATACTTTAAGATGCAAAAGGTCAACCAAAGGATTGGAACCTAAGCAGTTTTAAATATAATTACATATCTTCACCTAAAATGCAAAATAACGTATCATCAAAAAATTGGAAATTGAGTATCTTATTGATTACGATTCACTACTTCAAATTACATTCATAATATTACATTTGTCCAACATTTTCAGGTTCTGCGCTCAAATATTAGCCAGTTTTAACCAATATTAAATTTTTTTCCACTCTTGTTCCATTTTATTTCGTGTTTCATTCACGCCACTGTAAATTTTTGAAAATGTTGTTACGTTATTTTGCATTTTAGGTGACGATATATGCTATATATCTCATACACTAGTGGACAGATTCGGCATAACATTTGTTAGAAAAATTAAAATCATTATGTGTAGTATATGGTAGTTAGGGTAGTATCGACTCGATTTTATCCATTAACTATTATCATGCCACAAACTAAACAATGTTCCTTGGGTTTTATTAAAGTGCCTCATACACAATCACCAATTCTATCGAGCAAAGTTTGATACACTGAATTATTGTTTTTTGGAAAGAATTCTGTCTGATTTCAATTGTATATCTCACACATTGATCAATATTTTCGGTCAAAAGTCAACTATAGATACTGCGGTCCAAATATTCAGTACCTAGGGTCTTGTACAGTTTTGGTTGTATTTGGACAATTTTTGGTCAAAAGGTGGAATACTTTAAGGGAATTATTACTTCAAAGTTTGATTCCGTCATAATAATTACTTCTTGATTTGGGTGCTGGAAAGTGAAAGCCAATGGAATTTTTAATTGTGTTATGCGGAAGTAGGCGTGGTTTTAGCGGATTTCGGCAATTTTCATAGTGTGGCATAAGAATATTAAAATAATCTATAGTGCACTACATATATTTAGTCGAAATCGGTCAGTGGGGTCCCACAATATGAGATTTCACAAAAAAGTAGGCGTTTTCACACCCATTTTCCAATTTTCACACCGGCTCTCATAAAGCCATATATGTATGTAAGTCATAAGTTTTCTTTATCCTCTTTTAACATACTTATCCCTTAGCTAACTTTTCGTAACTTTCAAACTACGATGTTTCACTGCATTGAATAAGTCTGCTAATTTACAAAGAACCTTTACCGTGTGCGAAATTTTCACATTAAGCAGAAAATATTTAAAGACTTGTTTTTGCAGCAATCTCACGCCAATTAATTTCCTGTCATAAATAGCAATTGCTTCTGGCAGTTAACTTCCAAAGATGATGAGGCATGAAATTGCTGTCATGATTTATGTAGCAGATTCCTTTTCTTGCCTCCCCAGACCACAGGATCCTTATTGGTCATTTTCGGAATACCAATCTTTTGATTTCGTTTTAGCAAACTTTTGCTGAGTGCGCGCCATTTCTTCATTTTTATTATCTTCCATTTTAATCGCCGTCATAATGACTCTCTCATCCATCTACGCTGCTTCATGAATTTAATTTAATTTATTTGTGCACATCTTCCGCTCTGTTGAGTTAGCAGCTCCGGGTGATTATTTGTCGAATCCGAAGGATTGTTTAAACCCTCTTAATTCATGAGAATATACATACATACATATGTATGAAAATGTAAACTGCGAAATCTTATACTTTATATTTTTTGAAGTGATTACGATATGATTGTGAGGTTTAACTATATTTAGTTGACTTCGGTACAGATTTCATAAACAAAATATATTAATTAATTACTTACAGTTCCATACATTTTAGTATACATACATAAATGGAAATGTATTTAGCCGTTACAAAGATGCCTTTTTGTTGCAAGGTTTTCTTACACCATCTTGCAACTTGTTGCTACAGAGTAGAATAGCTTTGTTCACTTAACGGTTGTACGTTTCACCTAAAACTAAGCGAGATACATAGATATGGGGTTACACAAATATGTATGTATAAATGATCAAAATGATGAGAAAAGTTGAAATCCGAGTGACTTTCTGTCTGTCCATCCGTCCGTCCGAGCAAGCTGTAACTTGAGTAAAAATTAAGATAGCTTGATGAAACTTAATACGCGGGTTTCTCAGCACAAAAAAAATATGAATTCGTAGAGGGCTGTAATTTGACCGCTGCCATAACTAAGGACTAAATTAAGATATAAAACTCTAATTTGATATAGGGGATCGTAGTGACGACGGGCACCTGTGGGCGTGGTCCCGCCTCCTAATAAGTTTAATGTACATACTTAGCTCCTACACCAATAAAGCTGCTAGAACGAAATTCACCCAGAGCAAAAATAACTAAAAGCGCAATAAATCAATAAGTAAATACTCCAGAGACATTAAATTTTATCCCCGAGTTTCTAAGAGAGCTTTATGGGATCTGTTATGAAAATTGCACGATGGGCGTGGCACCGACCACTTTTTGGTGAAACCTTTGGACCCGATCGATCGATTTCAACGGATTTTGGTAGGTGGTACTCCTCTCATATTCTTACAAAGTGCGTTCCAAAGTAAACAGGACTTTAAAAAAAACAGAACAAATGGTTTGATGGTTTTATTCAAAATAGTCTTCTTCTGCTTCAATACAGCTTTTTGCATGGTCCAAAAGCATGTCGAACGAGTGTTTTAGCTCATTGGCCGATATGGCCGCCGGTATGTCGGTGCAAGCCTTTTGAATGGCCTCTACGTCTGCGTAACGCTTTCCGTTAATGGGCAAATGCATTTTTCTGAAAAGGAAGAAGTCGCGCGGTGCCATATCATGTGCATACTGGGAGTGGTTAATGGTTTAAATGTGATTTTTGGTCAAATAAACGTCTTTAATGATGTCTTTCGAATGTTGGATTCTTTTTTTTTTGTAATAATTTGTTTATTTGCAATCTATCTTAAAAATAATAAGCAAATTAAATAACCTGTTTACAATTTAACTTATATTATTGATCTCCAGTGAGGTCAATAATAATATACCAATATGTTTTTCAAACATATATATTCAGAATATTAAGTTATCTTTTAATTCATAGTTTATTGTTCTTACATTTATTTCCTGAACGGAAGGTATAATACATGATATCGTTTGAGTCAATTAAATTCGTTAGTTTCATCTAGTAGCGTAATTGCCAAGGGATTAGTATGATAACTGATCCTGCTTAAGTAATTTGAGCTAAGTTTATTTACTTCGTTTTTAACAAATGGTATGTTAAGGTCTGAATGAATGGCTTTATTAGTGATAAACCAAGGAGCATTTGTAATTAGCCTTAAGGTTTTTGACTGGTATCTTTGTAAAATTTCTAAATTTGAATTACAAGCAGTACCCCAAAGTTGCACCCCATAAGTCCATATAGGTTTTAATATAGCTTTGTATAAAAGTAGTTGTGTTTCAAGGTATAGCGGGGATTTATGTCCGAGTAGCCAATATAATTGCTTGGATTTTATTTTCAATTGCTTATTTTTGGCTTGAATATGACATTTCCATGTTAAACGTTTATCCAAGTGCATGCCGAGGTATTTAACTCTATCACATTTTGGAATGATATTGGCATTAAGTCGAAGGGGGGGGCAATCACCTCGTCTTAGTGTAAATACAATATGCACAGATTTATTTGTGTTTACTTTAATTTTCCAGCGGTCTAGCCAAGTCTGTATTGCGTTTAGTTCTCTTTGAACTAAATTTGATGCCTCAGTTGGAGAATGATTTGAAGCAAGTAGAGCAGTGTCATCAGCATATGTGGCAATGAGCACGTTTTCAGTTACGGGTATATCGGATGTAAAAATGGTATATAGAACTGGGCCCAGTACGCTTCCCTGTGGTACTCCTGCTTGGATATATGTTACATCTGATGTTTCATCTCGTACTTTTACATAGAACGATCTTTGGGTTAAATAAGACTTTAGAATTAGATAAAACGATGAGGGAGAGATCTTTTTGAGTTTATATAATAGGCCACTATGCCAGACTTTATCGAATGTCTGTTGTATATCCAAAAAGGCGGCTGAGCAGAACTCTTTACGCTCAAAAGAATCAACAATGAAGTTAACAACACGGTGGCATTGTTCGGGTGTACCATGATGGCGGGGAAATCCAAATTGATGTTCAGGTATAACATTGTTATCTTCTAGTATTGGCAAAACTCTACGCAAAAATATTCTTTCAAATATTTTGGAGAATAATGTCAATAAGCTGATAGGCCTGTATGAAGTTAATTCATTTTCCGGTTTGCCTGGTTTCGGAATCATTATAATTTCTGCACACTTCCACTGCGTAGGAAAATGATTTATTCTTAATATTGAATTAAATATTAGTACAATGAACATAATTCCTTTCTTTGGCAGGCATTTAGCTACTTTTGCGTCAACTTTGTCATATCCTGGGGATTTCTTGGTACTTAGTTTCTCGATTTCACATCGAATTTCAGTAGGTGTGATATGCTTGATTGGCAGAGACAATTGGCACGCGGCATCAAGGAATTGCAATACATCAGCGTCGTTGTTACTACTACTACTGTTGAAGGGAGTGGAACGTTGTTTCAAGATGTTTCGCATAAGCGTTAGCTTTACATTAATCTGTTCTACACCATATATTATTACAATCTTTTATAGGGACATTTCTTTTTTTGGGACGTTTTAAGTATTTGGTAGCATTCCATATTTTGTTATCATCAGTATTTCTGTAATTTAAATCTCGTATATATTCTGAAACCGATTTATTTCTGAAGTCTTTCAGTTTTTCTTTAAGCTCCATTGTAGTTTTATTTAGATTAGTTTTATGACTTGGTTTTCTATAAGTTTGCCATTGTTTTCGTATACGCCTTTTACGCTGAATCAGTGCTCTTATCTCAGCAGACACATGAACGCATTTGTGAGATGTGAATTCATTGCTCTTTTGGGGAGTAGCAACAAATGCTGCTTCATGAATAAGATTCGTAAAACTTTCAACTGCATAATCCAGTTCCGTTGAACTTTGGATTGAAATGTTAAGTTTTACGTTTTGTGTTAACCAATCTTGAAAAATACTTATGTATTTCACTTTTGTTGTTTAAAGTTTTATATTTTCGTTGGTTAATATTTATCACAGTGTTGTAATTAATAATAAAAGGCGAGTGATCTGAGCTTAGTTCTTGTGAGCTTGCAATATCTAGCAGTTGGGGTGGTATACCTCTATACACTGCAAAGTCGAGTAAGTCAGGGATTTTTAAGGGATCACTCGGCCAGTAGGTAGGCTCACCAGTTGAATGCGTGGATAAATTGTTGTTGACTATGCATTTATAAAGTTCTCTACCTTTTGGGTTGGGTGTACGTGAACCCCACCAGGGATATAAAAAATCTGTGGCCGAAAGAGTTAAAAAATTGTTCGTATTCAAAAGTAGTGATATTATGTCTTGGTGGTGTATACATGGCATAAATTTTCAAGTCCATGTTGTTGCACTTAATTTTTATCCCAGCGGCTTGTATTTGCAACGTTTGTATTGGCTCAAGTATATCATATTTAATGTTACTTTTTAACTGCCAGCATGACCGCTGTTACTAGGATGGTTAGAGGTGACTATATCATAATTTTTAATTTTAACGAACGTTTTATTTGTAAAATGAGTTTCTGACAGTAGCATAATATCAATAAAATTTGTATTTAAAAATACTTCAGTTTCTAAAGCATGACGGGATAAGCCATTGGCATTCCATATTGCTAATCTTAAATTCACTTGCATAGTTTATTAGGAAGTAAAGACATCATACTAAGCAGTGTGTTTGTTAGTTCTATGTGCTTAGTTAGCAATTGCTCAATTTTTTCTATTGTGTTTTGTCCGTTCGTGTCATTGCTGTTTACATTACCTTTTACAACATTAGCATACGATTGCTCAGCGTTGTTATTTGTGTAATTATTGGTGTAGTTTACGCTCTCTTTATTGCCCGGAGCTGAAAGGTTATGTAGGCTTGTGTTTTTATTCTCCTTTGTATGATTTGCAGCTTGCGGTTTATTTCGAATAAGTTGTTGGTACACAGCACAACCTTTGTAATTCGCTGTGTGATTTTGGAGGCAATGTACACAGGTAGGCAAAATTTCTTTGGGTTTGGTGCATTCTGCAGTTGAGTGCATTAAGTTACATTTTACGCACTTAAATGGTTTTTTGCAGTAAGTTTTGGTATGTCCAAACTCTTGGCATCAATAACACTGAACTATATCATTTGTTTGACGAGGTGCTTCCACCTTAATAATTGCATCTATATATATAAAAATAAGTGGCAATTTAATGGTACGCTATAGCTCAAGAACCACTGAACGAATCACCTCCAAATTTTTAGGGTACCTTCGGGCCTATGAGTACATGGTTTCTGTGAAGTTTGCATTGCATTGGACAAGTGGTTTCAAAGATATATGGTCTGTTCTGAAATGCACCATGTTGCGCAAACTGCTTTTGCCCGACCAGCAGCACTGCAAAATGTAAGTATTAGAAAAAAGTCGCCGCTCAGCTATCTAGCAAGAATGATGCATAACGAGGCATCTCGACAGGATAGAATATATAGAATACGAACTGTCAAATCTATAACTATTGCCATTGCCAAATCTGTATGTGGGCATTTGCTATCATGATATAATCATTTGCGCAAAGGCGTAGGGTAGGTAGGTTCGAGCTGATGTAGCCCATGCTTTGAGCTCTTGAAAAATTTATTTTATCATTTGCGAAATGCCGTCGGGTAGGTAGCTGATGTAGCGCACGTTTTGAGCTTTTGAGCTGTTGAACTCTTTAAATCTTTTATGTGGAAAATAAAAAAGGATAAAGATCCTTTTGTTTACAAATGTATTTCTGGGAAAAATAAAATAAAGATAAAGATCCTTTTGTTTGCAAATGTATTTCTGGGAAAAATAAAATAATAACAAAGGATAAAGATCCTTTTTTTTACTAATGTATTTTTGAGAAAAAAAAGAATTCATATATTTGGGCTAATAATTGTGGCATAAATTTAATATAAAGTAATAAATTTTAAATGATCAATCATATTCGGTTCTAAAGCTCAAGCAGTAAGTACATGTTTGTGAAAGCAGTGTGTGAATTTGTGTGTATTTTTTTCAACAGATTTTCTTGAATACACTTTCCATTGTGTCCTGCATTCGTTATACTGCAGTAAATTGTGCGATTTTTTGGCGAATACTGAACACGTGCTCAGCATTAAATCAATAGTTCTGTGTACTACTTTTAAATTAGTTTGAAAAAAAATTGGTGTTGAAAAAAAAATGCCACGAGCAAGACGCGCAAATATAGGTCGACGTACGCGTCACAATACGAATAGATTGGAGACAAGAAGATCACAGACTGAAGAAATGCGAGCACTAGAAATGCTAGAAGTTTCCATTATAGTGTTGCATGGGTGTAGCAACGCACACCGGGCCCCGCTAGTTTTTTATATGCTTAATTTCATAAATTTCTTTGTTGTTGGAGCTCGGTTCCAAATCAACAAAGAACATTGGCAGCGCTAGTTTCGTCAATCTGCTCTTGACATTTGATATGTTTTGCACTTTATGACCTAATTGTGTAATTTGATTCACAATTTCTTCAGTCGAGGTGGAATAGTGAATTCCTTTTATCACCACCCTGTATGCTCTTTCTTGTTTAGGTTGATATGTATGAAAACTAATTTTGTTACTGTCTAGGTGTTTTACAATTTTTCTGTATGAGTCTATATTATTTATCCTAAGGCGTATTTGCCCATCTCTAAGCGGCTTATAACTGAAATCTTTCTTAACAATTACACTTGCAATAAGGCTTATCATTTCACCTATATTAACTACTCCTGGTATGATTAACGGTGGTGGTTTTGGAATACTCGGCCCTTCTACTTCATTCGCTGACACATTAATTTCCGCCAGATTTCGGAAAGTCTTCGTCATCATCACTTAGTATATCAAACCGATTTGGATGTATAATAATTTGTTTTTTGTTCTGATACAATTTAGGAGATTCAGCACTGCCGCGTTTTCCGTTTCTGGGTGCAATAATTTGCCACACATGAACATCACTTTCATTGTTTGTATTTTCCCCTGTAGTACTAATTGTGCAATGCTAAGCAGAGGCAGCTTGTTAGTCAGTATGTATCACTTTTCGCTGTTTTCTTTTGCTTACTATAAACACGAAATTAATTTTACTCTCACAACCAGTAACTCACACATGTCGATAAGGCACGTTAGGTCACTAGAACGGTCAATCAACGACTATGTTGGATTCTGAGCAATTTTTAGTCATCAGTCAATTTGTGCGGAACAAACCGTGCACACACCTTTCGTATGCCCAAATGTTTGGTCAAAATGCGATAAATCGATGTTTTGGAGATGTTCAATTCCATTTCAATGATGATTTCGGCTGAATTTCAACGAATTCACGCACAATTTCGATAGAATTTCCGGTGATCACGGATTTTGATTGGCCCATATGTTGATCGTCATTGTATGTCCTCACGTCCACTTTGAAAACGTTGAAACCACTCGTGCACTTTGCTACGGGATGGGCAATCATCGCCATAAACTTGTTTCATCAATTGAAAAGTTTTACCAATTTTAAAACAAAGTTTGATGTTGTCTCTTTGTTCGAAGCTCATTTTCGCACCGATAGCACAAACATACTAACACCTAAAACGCAATATTTCCAATATATGAAATGTCATAAAATTCTCACTGGACAATCGATAGAGGTAGCAGATTCTAACGCACCATTCAGTATATAGATGACGGCACCAGGGAGCGCTATTTTAAATTCCGCTTGATTCTTTGACTTTCCAGTACACAAATCAAGAAGCAATTATTATAACGGGATAAAATTTTTAACTAAATGTGTCTGTCAGTGGATGAGTTATATATAGTATATGGATAAATACAATTGCTTGGCTTCCTTACTTGTTTTATTTTAGCAATTGTAAAGATGCTAATTGATTTTAGAGTAGAAATTTGCGTATAAAGAATATTTAAGATATTTGCAATACATGCCGTGGAACGGCCGCTATTATAAAAAAGAAAAATATTAACTTTTTTTCAAATTATTTCTATGAGATAGTCACAGAGAGTACGGCGGTGGTTTCCGCCAAGTCAATTCTACATTTGGTTGGTTAATTATATTCACTTGCTTAATTCTTACTGGTTTATTTATGATATTTTGTCCCAAATGAGTGCTTAGTTTATGTAGTAATATATTGTATTACGTACATATACAGTGACGGACAAAACTCATTTGACTAACTCGAGTCTCACACATATTCCGTCATAACTTTTTACATAGATGTATTAGAAGAATAATTTTTTTTGCAAAAGAAAGATCACATATTCTATATCAAGAAACAATGCAATTTTATTTTTGAAGTTTTATGTAAGATTTATAAATTATAACAGAAGGGAAAAAAGTAAAAACATACTGCGACATAACTCATTGGACTTTAGCTAAATATGAAAATAAATTAGTTTTAAATTAAAATTTTACTGAGTAGCCATTATTTTTTTTGATTGCAATACATCTTTTAGGCATAAATGAAATTTAATTACTAATATGTGAATCATTTATTCCATTCTCGGCTCGTTTTAAGACATCAAGTAGCTTGTTTTTATAACCGTGGACCTGTTCTTCTTTAATTTGCCTGTTGACAATTTCCCATAAGTTTTTAATCGGATTCATGTCACGAAACTGGTCGGACCATCTTATAACATAAGCTTATTATTCCGAAAACCAATCCTTCACAACTTTGAGGGTGTGCCTGGGGTCATTGTCATGTTGAAACTGCCAATCAGGCTGCATTTTTTGGATAGCGTGAGCTAACATTTGGGTTTGCAGTATATTTTGATATTGGAACCCATCCATGTTCCCCTCTATTCTGTAAATTGGTCCTACGCCCTGACCAGAAAAGCATTCCCACACCATTATATTACCCTACCATGCTTTACTGCACCCTGCAAATATCGACGCTCTAAACGCTTCATGTTGGTCTTCGTATGCCTGTCATTCCATCTGAGTTCTGCAAATTAAATTTGGACTCATCTGAAAACAATATCGGCTTCCATTGCTCTTCAGACCAATCTATATGCAGTTTCGCAAATTCCAAAGGTGCTAACCGATTTTTTTGGAAATATAAGATTTTTTCACTGCACGGAAGCTAAAAAGACAAACATTAATGGCGCGCCGTTGTATTGTGCGCGTACTCTCTCTTAGTTGTGAGCTATCTACAGCATTGTTTGTTGATATCTGGGGATATTTTATAAACTCGCGCACTATTCGCAAGTCATACTTTACCAAATTGACTCTGGGACGTATTCCAATATTAAGTTTTTTAACGGTTCCTTCAGCTTTGTTCTTGCGTAAAATAGCAAAAACAGTTGTTTTCCCCAGAGAATAATTTTTGTAAAGCTTCTTTTCCGCACATTTTTTGTGAATTTGCTTACAATTAATAATTTAAGTTCAGTTGAATGTGTTTTGTCTACTATTTTTATCAAAAATAATTTTTTAGTAGCATTATTCGGGACAACTTTAAATATTTCACAACACACTCGTTATCATTAAAATAAACAACTCGAATAAGTGTGATCTAGGATTTATAATAATTATAATTATTATAAGTACCTGCAAAATTCTTTTCCCGCTCGTGACAAATATTCCAATACAACTACAAATTTTTTCTCTATACACTAACACCAACGCACATTTTCGGGTTATTTTTTGTTTACCTAAATGCGATGAAAAAGTTTCTTTCATCTCTTGATTTATTTGAATGAGTGCGAAGGAGAAAACATAATTGTCAATAGTGACAATAGAAAATCCCAAAAAGGGTAGTAAAAAAAAACGATTGAAAGACGCATGTCGTTCGTGATCGTACCATCGTAAAGGAGGCTCGTACAACAAGAAGGTAAGTAAATGCATTTTATGTGAGTTTTTAACAATATTTTGAAAATAATTACTTTATTTATTTTTATAGCATTGGAAATTGGAAGTAGCAGCAGCAGCTATATCATCAGAAGCGGCAAATATCAATTGTTAAGTATGTGAAAGAAGTGTGTGTACTTTGAAATTGGACTGCGCAGTCCAATATAATACGCAAAAATAAATACAT
The DNA here is from genome assembly GCF_024586455.1 of Bactrocera neohumeralis. Lineage (NCBI taxonomy): Eukaryota > Metazoa > Arthropoda > Insecta > Diptera > Tephritidae > Bactrocera > Bactrocera neohumeralis. The sequence goes on from NC_065919.1 coordinate 40,851,683, forward strand.
ACATACATACGTATATGTACATATGTATTTTATGCGTTTAAGGCGGCCTGCACAATCCAAAAAAATATGTGAAAACAAATGTTTGCTTTATATTTTAAATATTCAGATAATATTATTCTTTTATTTCAGGTATTATTATGATTTTTATTTAATTAATCTTTCTTTTCAGATTTTATCACTATTTTTATTTAATTAATCTTTGCTTTCAGAGTAAATCCTATTTGTATTTAATATATTTTATTCTTTCAGATAATATTAATCTGTTTTACAGATATTATTATCACTTTATACAATTAATCTTTCTTTTTTTTTTAGATATTGCAAATTCGATGTAATTATTATTTATTTTCAGGCATTAATAATCTTTATTTTATTTTCAGGTATTTGTCTTTTATAATATTTTTCCACTCTTTTATTTTCAGGTTGTAATAATTCCTTTCTTTAATTAATCTTTTTTTCAGATATTAATTATTTTTTTAAAATAAACATATTTTTATTTATATATAAATTATAATAAATTTTATGTAAAAATGTAAAAAATAAAATAAAATAAAAATTTTAAAAATTAAAAAGTTTTCTTTTAAATTTTAAAAGTAGGAATTAAAAAATGCAACCCTGTATCAGCTATTTAAAAAGAAAAAATGCAACCCTGCATCAGCAGTCGATTGGGGATATTAGAGCGGGACAGATATACTTTTTGATATGACACTGCTGAATGAGCGTAACAAAGATGTATAATCACATGTATACGTACGTGACTGGGTAAAATTGTCGCTCGGCCTATCTTAAAGTACACATGATTACCCTATGGATTACCCACTTTATTACCCACTGATTATCTGGTTTTTTACCCGCTCATGTTTGGCTGGGGTAGTACTTGTATTTTGTATGTCAGTGTATATGCGTATGTCGAAGTGCTAATATTTTGTAGGTAACTGTATGAGGCACAGCCTCGTTTGAAGTAGGCGACACATTGGCGCCATATATTACGGTACTATAGAATGTCAATGCGCAAATAAGCATAGTAACAGGACTAGAGAAACTGTTACTGAGTGAGGTCTGATCGTATTCTGCGAACAGAGTGAAGAGACTCAGGAACCGTTAGCTACTTTTAGATCAATGAAGGGTTGCGTATATAATTAGGTGCTATGTCCTCGCAGATTCAGTTCAAGAAGTGATCTTGATAGGAGCAGAACTTGCTGTGCTTGTGTAGTGGAAAGTGAAGTTATTGAAATATAGTAAGGTGTAAAGTGTAAAAGTGTGAAGCGTAAAGTGATATGGAGTCATCTAAAATCTTCTACATATAGATGTACTAAATGTATGTTTATTTTTTTGTCATAAAATTATGCATAGTACTTAAGGCGTAAGGTTTTTAAGGTAAAACAAAGACTTTTTTTGCAAGTTTATTTCTTAAATATGGATTAGGTAATTTTATTCAGAATTTTGTACATACATATATTATTGAGCATACTTTTGACAATCTAGAGTAATTTTTCCATGCGGAAATATTGAAGCATAAGCCGATAACAGAATTTCTCCAAAACGTCTTGAGAAAAAAAAACACTTTGCGGTGTTCACCATAACTCGACTGTAATCCGAAAATTAAAAAAGTGACAAAACAAAAAGAGGTGCCTATATTGTCAAAAGTATGGTCAATAATGTACGAAAGATCTAAGTAAATTTATTCAATCCATATTTAAGAAGAAAAACTGGTTTTCGCACGAAAACTACTTAAAAACTTACATTCCATTCATTATAATCGGTGCTTGCTCTAGTTTAATCGACTTTTTTGGAAGACATATTTTGCCGGCCCTAAATTGTCACTTGATATTTGTTTACATACATACACAAATACAGTTGACAGTTGATATTAAATATTGAATTCAAAAAATGGAAAAACAAAATACAAAAAAAGAAATTGGTGGAGTGACAGGACAGAAGCCCTACTGATTGAATTGTAACAGAATAAAATTAGTGCTTTTCGCGGGCAAAGGAAAAATAACCACATAGTGGAGGAAATGGCAATGGAGTTGCAGCAACAAATGCATCACGGCGAGTGAAATCAAATCTAAAATGCACAATATTTCACAGAGACATAGGTAATTAAATAAAATTAAGGAATAATATAGCTATTACATAAATATCATGTTTCACAGGAAAGAGAAGACAGCAGTCGGGTCAACTGGCAGTTCTCCCTCGCAGTGGCCACTGTATGAAAAAATGAGAGCCGTACTGTTGCCGTAAGTCAGCTGAGAGCTTAGTGGAGGAATGCTTTCAAAAGAAGAAACACTTGAAATTTCGGTGGAATTTGTTGCTGCATCTCCATTGCCATCACCGGTTTGCGTACCTTCGCCCTCAGCGATGCCGATGTCGCCAACCGATACTTCTTCGCAAACAATACCGTCTCCCGAGCCGAGTGATTCTATAAATAAAAAAAGGAATCGTTTTCAGAGCGTCATATTAAGAAAATTTGAAAAAATTGAAAAACAGCTCGAGAAAGCAAGTCAGGAATCAAATGAAATCAGCATAAAAATTATGGGCATGACAAAAAAATTGTTGAAAACGACAATAAAACCCAACTGATGCAAGAGTATATGAAAGACTCTAAAGAAACAAATAAACGATTACTTGAATTTTTAAATAAATAAATGAATATATTTTCTTTTTTGACGATGTTTAAGGTTGACATGAATTAGTTCTTATATGGAAAATAATATATGGAATTATATGGAAAATAAAATAAAATTTGGTTTGGTGTGTGTGTTTTATCTTTCATTTAATGTACATACTTATATCTAATTGTGTAAAATGAAGACATAGTGATACAATATACACATGTACTTACTTAAATATGTACAAAGTGCTGTCCGAATCATTTCTGCATTAATTGGGTCGTCAGATGCATATGAAACATCACACGGATTTTGGCGTCTAGTCTCCAACTCTTCCAAAGCGCGTAACCATTTAGCGCTTAGCGTGTCGTTGTTATCATTTAAAAAATTGTGAAGGACGCAACATGCTTTTATTATGGAGTTGGCATTCCGTACAGAGTTGATAATTCCTTTTCCGGTTTTTGCGTGAAAGCGTAACAAACAAACTTACATTCGCATTTATAATATTCGTATGATGCACGGAGATATGACTATAGTTATTCAGAATTAGAATCTGTTATTATATTTTCCTGATTATTGTAATGAAGTTGAGAAAGAATCTCATTGCTGTCTGTATCCATATTATTTTGTGAGAAATAATTGTTTTCGGTAAAATTGCTAGTGTTGGCAATGTAATTATATTTAAATTTGTTTACCTGCATTATAGTTGATTCGGTTTCTTCCTGACAATTTGACACTTAAGTTATTATCGGTTAGATTTTCTTTATTTTGATTGTTGGGATGAGTTGTTGGTAGGAATCTGAGTATTTTAATTGATTTATGTAAGATTTTTGTTTTGTAGTTGTGTTCTCAGTAATAGGTTTTTTATAATTATTGGTTTTGTTCTGTAAATTTTCGTTGTTTTTGGTTGTTGTTGGTTTTGCTTTGATTAATTCTTCTGTGATTAAGTCCAGTGATTATATTGGGTTTTCTTTTGTGAAGTAGTCTGGTGAAAAGTTGTTATTCACATAAGTTACTTCTTTAATTGATGTTCGGTTTATTGTAGAATATTTAAGGATTTTCTGCTTTTTAAGATAAGCTTAGCATTTTTAAGTCAATGTTTTTCTTATTATAAAGATTTTCCGTAATTGAGGTTGGAGTAGGAAAAATCTTCGGGTCGTTTAAGTTTACGTCTTTTTTCATTGAGCTTTTCTTTTTTTTTGGCTGGGGGATCCATATCCAGAATCCCATAATAGCATGTTTCAGGAGGCGGCCCTAAGACACTTGTGAAGTTGACATTTGAAAAAACAACAATTTCTTTACAAAATTATAGATTTTCAATTTAATTTTTTACATTATTATGGATTTCTCCAAAAAATTTTTTTGAGCTTGAGAAAAAAATAATGCTACCGTTTTCAATGCTTAATAAAGTTTAACTGTAAAATATGTACATATATTATAATTGAAAAAATTAATTAATATCATATGATGAATATCATGTGAGAAATAATCATTTTACGTGTTGTTAGTTGAGATTTACAAAGTTTTTAATATATAACTGTCTTGCTATTTTTAACTAAATATAAATATTATTACAAGTTATATAAAGAGAACACAAAACGCAGGTATAGGTATAACTTTAAAACAATAACAAATATAAATTTCTTTCTATAACTTTTGGCCCTTGCTACTAGCTCTTGTAAGTTTCTGTAAATATTTTCTTAATATTCTTGCTTCCTACACACATCCAAAAACCATCGCGGGGAAGAATTAACTTACCGTCCCAGAATTTCAAGGATAAAAAGGATATTGTCGGATAGAGGAGATTATCCTGATCAAGGACATAGTATATAGCTATAGCCGCAGGAAGCTTATAATTTTCATGATATTCGCGTTTAAAGTAGAAAATTTGCAATATTTTAATTACATAAGTATTTTCGATATATAAAATTAATTTTGCACTTATATTTTTCACTTTTATATCCACTAACACTTCACTAATTCATTTGTACACGTTTACTTTATATAAGATATTGCAAAATTAGCTTTTAATATACATTTAAATTATTGTTGAATTATGACTACTTAAGAATAACAAATGAATTACAAACTGTCAAATAATCAGTGTTACCTTATCGACATCATTTGTAATAAAGTGAACAGATTATACCCCAAATACGAGAATCAACAACCTATAAAAAAAATAACCCTGGTCGGTCCAATGCCGGGGCGTATCAAATTTTTTTTCGCGTAGTACTCCTTTTTGCGTGGGCGGCCTTCGGCCTCGCTTCAAAAAAAATAACCCTGGTCGGTCCAACACCGGGGTGTATCAAATTCTTTTCGCGTAGAACTCCGTTTTGCGTGGACAGCCTTCGGCTGCGCTTCAAAAAAAAAATAACCCTGGTCGGTCCAACACCGGGGTGTATCAGATTTTTTTCACTTTGAACTCCTTTTTGCGTTGGCGGCCTTCGGCCGCGCTTCAAAAAAAATAACTCTGGTCGGTCCAACACAGGGGTGTATCAAATTCTTCTCGCGTAGAACTCCTTTTTGCGTGGGCGGCCTTCGGTCGCGCTTCCATAAAAATAACCCTGGTCGGTCCAACACCGGGGTGCATCAAATCCTTTTCGCGTAGAACTCCTTTTTGCGTGGGCGGCCTTCAGGCCTCTTAAATTTTTATACTCTCGCAACAATGTTGCTAAGGAGAGTATTATAGTTTTGTTCACGTAACGGTTGTTTGTAAGTCCTAAAACTAAAAGAGTCAGATATAGGGTTATATATACCAAAGTGATCAGGGTGACGAGTAGAGTCGAAATCCGGATGTCTGTCTGTCCGTCTATCCGTCCGTCCGTCCGTGCAAGCTGTAAGTTGAGTAAAAATTGAGATATCATGATGAAACTTGGTATACGTATTTCTTGGTTAGAAGGTAAGAAGGTTAAGTTCGAAGATGGACAAAATCGGCCCACTGCCACGCCCACAAAATGGCGGAAACCGAAAACTTATAAAGTGTCTTAACTAAGCCATAAATAAAGATATTAAAGTGAAATTTGGCACAAAGGATCGCATTAGGGCATATTTGGACGTAATTTTTTTGGAAAAGTGGGTGTGGCCCCGCACCTACTAAGTTTTTTGTACATATCTCGCAAACTACTATAGCTATGTCAACCAAACTCTATAGAGTCATTTTCTTCAGGCATTTCCATATACAGTTCAAAAATGAAAGAAAACCTCCCATACAAAGGTTATGTTGTAAATCACTAAAAGTGCGTTAACCAACTAACAACAAACGTCAGAAACACTAAATTTTACGGAAGAAATGGCAGAAGGAAGCTGCACCCAGGCTTTTTTTTTTAAATTTAATTCAATGTGCCACGCAACGGGCCTGCACCAGCGCCCCGAACGGTAGTTGCAACAGCACCGGCTTCGGCTCCGGCAACCACGCCAGCAACTGCACCGGCAACAACGCCGGTATCTGTACCGGTAACCGTGCCTGCAGCGGTACCTGCACCCGCGCCTCGTGGTGGCACCCGACCACCACCGATCACATCGAGGACTTCGGAGATCCGTCAGATAAGGTGCCCCATCTGTCGACGCCCCCACCGGCTGCACCATTGCGGCATATTTCGGGGTATGCGACCCGTGCAACGGCAGCAAGTTGCCCAGGCCCACGGGCATTGCCATAACTGCCTGTCACATACACATGTGACTGCAGCGTGTGAGTCACGCGGGCTGTGCCAAATATGCCACAGGCCGCATCACACGCTGCTACATCGCAGCGCGGCACGCGAGGTGAATCGGCCACCCATCCAGCGCGGCCGCATACCCCGCTCCCAATCCGCAACTCGTGGCGCATCCCAGCGACGCGGAACCTCTTTGCGGCGTCGACAGCCTGGGCCACCACCTCGTCGGTCTACTGGGCTGAGCAGCGTTGTGGCTACGCTGCAACAGCTGCAGCGCCTTTTAGGCTAAACAGCCGTTTAGGGGGGCCGGGATGACTAAATGAGCACCTGACCCCCCTCTTAATATAATAAAACTACACCCCACTCATACACACCACACTCAACACGACTACACCATCTACATCATCCACACATCATTTCATCACACTCTCATCTCATCATTATCTACACCACACCCGAGGACACCAAACACAAGCAACAAAAGGGACTGGCGGACGGCGCCAGCCTCTCTTTCTCATACGATCCGTGCGCTTACACATACGTGTCATCCCAGTCGTCAGTGATTCTCCGCCCTGCAAACCACGGCTACCCGCTTGAGACAAATATTCCAATACAACTACACATTTTTTCTCTATACACTAACACCAACGCACATTTTCGGGTTATTTTTTGTTTACCTAAATGCGATGAAAAAAAGTTTCTTTCATCTCTTGATTTATTTGAATGAGTGCGAAAGAGAAAACATAATTGTCAATAGTGACAATAGAAAATCCCAAAAAGGGTAGTAAAAAAAAACGATTGAAAGACGCATGTCATTCGTGATCGCACTATCGTAAAGAAGGCTCGTACAACAAGAAGGTAAGTGAATGATTTTTTTTAAATAATTTGCAAGTAATTACTTCATTTGTTTTTATAGCATTGGAATTAGCAGCTGCAGCAATATCATCAGAAGCAGCAAATTTAAATTGTTAAGTAAGTATGTGAGTAAAAGTGTGTCTTGTTTGAAATTGGATTGCGCAGTTCAACATAATACGCAAAAATAATTACATACATATGTATGTACATAAGTATGTATTTTATGCGTTTAAGGCGGCCTGCACAATCCAATATAATATGTGAAAACAAATGTTTGCCTTATATTTTAAATAATCAGATAATAATATTATTCTTTTATTTCAGATATTATTATGATTTTTATTTAATTATTCTTTCTTTTCAGATTTTATCACTATTTTTATTCAATTAATATTGGCTTTCAGAGTAAATTCTATTTGTATTTAATATATTTTATTCTTTCAGATAATATTAATCTGTTTTTTCAGATATTATTATCATTTTATACAATTAATCTTTCTTCAATGTAATTATTATTTATAATATTTTTCCACTCTTTTATTTTCAGGTTTTAATAACCTTTAATTTATTTAGCTTAGTACGCAGCTCTCAAGAAACGTAAAAACTTCATATAAAAAAACGCTTAAGAAACGGTCAAGATACTTTCCTGCGACAAACTTACTTGTGCTAGTACGCAGCTCTCAAGAAATCTAGTACCAATTTTTGATACTTTTTTTCAGTAAAATGTGAATATGGCAAACCTTGTTTTGCGAAGAAACATCAAATCAACAATTGTTTCTTGAAGGAAATTCGAAGTAATCGTCAAATTCATCCTAAATTAGTTGAAATCATTATTATGAAGTATATTCCATTTTGAAATGTTGTATAAAACCTACCAATCATCAACAACATTTCTTAAATCTCAATGAAAATATTTATGTTACCATATACATACACACATACATATTACGCACAAAGTTTGTTTTCTTTGTTTATTCTCTCTTGCTCTTCTAATGTAGATCATTCACAATGCGTAACCAGCTGCCAAAATTACTTGAGAAATAATGTATTTTTTTTCTTGAGCAATTACTTGAGAGCTGCGTACCAACCTTTTACAGGAATTTGTGTTTTATAATATTTTACCACTCTTTTATTTTCAGGTTTTAAAAATTCTTTTCTTTATTTAATCTTTTTTCAGATATTAAATATTTTTTAAATTAAATATATTTTTATTTATATAAATTGTAATAAATTTTTTGTAAACATATAAACAATAAAACAAAATAAAAATTTTGAAAATTAAAAAGTTTAGTTCGAAATTTTAAGAAATTTTAAAAGTAGGAATCAAAAAATGCAACCCTGCATCAGTTGTTTAAAATGCAACCCTGCATCAGCTATTTAAAAAGAGAAAATGCAACCCTGCATCAGCCGTCGATTGGGGATATTAGGGCAGGACAGATATACTTTTTTATATGACACTGCTGAATGAGCGCAACAAAGATGTTGATCACATGTATCCGTACGTGAGTAGGTAAAATATCTGCCAGGCTTAAGAAACATTCTATATGTTTACCACCACGTTTACCACCATGTTACCCGCTAATTATCTGGTGTTTTACCCGCTCATGGTTGGCAGGGCGTTTTTTAATTCGCTGCCAAAGACATCGCCAAATCAACGGGTAAGTGCCGCGAGTTTTAACCATCCTTTTTTCTAATTGTTTACAATTCTAGTTCAATGAAATTTCTACTTATAAAATGCCTAAACAAAGTTTAAAAAGAAAAATAATCGAATTTAAAATAAGTTCTGCTATTCAGGAAATGGACTTTATTGAAGGTATGTGATTATTAAGTAATCCGAATTTTAAGGGTTCAATAAATTCTTTGTATAAATAATAATTTTTGATAATTATTGATGGTTTTTGATGCTTTGTGATGCTTTTCGATGCTTTTTATTTCGGTTTTAACTTGCTGATTGTAAACAAAAAACAGCTGTTAATAGCAGATTTTCCAATAAGAAAATCTAAATGGAAATGCCATTCGCTTAGTTTTATTTATTTCTTGTGCTGCCATTTAGTAAAATTCCAACGACTTTCTAATACTGGAAATAAGCAAACAACCACATAATCTGTAAACAAGGGTCTAGGTTGGTTAAAGTTGGTTATTTTGTCATACCGCATTTTGTTGTTGTTTACTTAATCACATAACCACATAATCCGATAACCACCGTGAACAGCCTAATTATAATGAATATTTTAATGGACATTTGGCATACACTCTAAAGATATGCCAACCAAGTTTCGTAAAATATATTTCATTTAATAGATGTATCGGCACTTTGAGGCCGATTGAATGAAATGTCAAGAAATATTAACAGTGTTCTAATTACAGTTTATACTCTTAGGGAGAGATAGATATTGAGATATGGTCAAAACGACCGAATGTTGAGACGAATTGAATTCCATAAGTTTGAATCTAACGTGGTTCTGTCTGTAACTAAGGTGACAGGGTTCCTCTGTTTGTAATGAACACACTAACTTAAGCCTTGCTGATCATCAGCTTACATCTCTTCCAAGAAGTAAATCAATCAAGGTATTGTAACGGATGCACATAGGAGCATTTTCTTTCAAAAACCGGACAAAAATGAGAATTACAAACTTTAGCGATGCTACTCAAAATTGATTTTTTCGTAAGCCCAAATGTTCGGTCAAAATGCGATAAATCGATGCTTTGGAGATGTTCAATTCCATTTCCATGAATTTCAGTGATGAGTTCGGCTGATTTTTGATGAATTCACGCACGGTTTCGATGAAATTTCCGGTGATCACACACATGTTGATCGTCATTTCTGTCCTCACGACCACTTTGAAAACGTTTGAACCACTCGTGCATTCTTCTACGGGAGATCATCGCCATAAACTTGTTTCATCAATTGAAAAGTTTCGGTAAAAGTTTTACCAGTTTTAAAACTAAATGTTGGCTCTTTGTTCGAAGTTCATTTTGGCACCGATAACACAAACATACTGACACTTAAAACGTAATAGCAGATTCTAACGCACCAGTTGAATTGACCGAACTTAGTCCGGAAGAGCTGTTTTACCTTTAACTTTTGTTATGTTATCTTTTGTTTCCAATCGGTTTTAACCAATATTAATATCTTTCTGTTTTTACAGTTCTAAAAGTTTCTACACTCGTCAGGAAACTATGTGCAAAGTCATTGAAATGGTGTTGAACATTTTTCGAAAGTCCTCTTATGTCTTCGAACTTACGCGATACAATATCCTCAATAAGTCTGCACAAATAACATACCAATTTATGGAAGTTTATTTTTGCATATCGCGCTAGGCTTCACGCCAGGAGAACGTTTACGTATAAAATTATGATGTGATGTATAGCAATATTTCAAAATCCCGCCTACTTTCGATATGCCACTATTTTAAAATCTATAAGATTCTCTCTCATTGCAGTATATATTCAGAACTAACCAAGGTATTGGAATAAAACATTACATATGCCATGTCACATTCAAAAATAGTCTGAACTGGACCATAATTTTTCAAGCCACCAGATTATGTGGATCAAATTATCGTTTAATCTGTCTGGCATAGTTGGAAAAGTTCGATAGCATTGATTGAAAATCTTCCTCTAGCCTCCATAGTACAAATATCTTCAACTCTAAATCGCACATACATAAGGAAATTGGTATAAATCTACTCAGGTAATTCAAATTTGGATAGCTTTGAAGTCTAGTCAAAAAAAATTTCAAAATTTAAATTATGAGTATCTAAAAAAGTATTATGGGTGTATATATAATGCATTTATTTTAAATCATGTCGGCTGGGATTTTAGATTAAGTCTTCTTACACCCACTAGTGGTAAGGAAATGTTTGGCATAACATTCTTATTGAACTTGAGCTTACTATTAAAATCATGTATATTTCGTGTTTTACTAATCGTTTCACTCAGTCATGAAGACATATGATTTTAATTCTCATTTCTCACATTTGATTTATCCAACCCAGTTTTTAACATTAAAACATGTAAATTTTTCTAATAAATAAAATTACAAAGAAATGTATTATAACGCAATTTTAATATTATCTGTTGAAACTTTTGTTTTTGTAGTTGGGCAGTTTTAGAAATCGGTGCTCTACTGCTTTTCATGAGTCGGCTAATTCTATATGAAAGTGAATTATGCTCTTCGCTTCTTCAATTTTGCAGTAATTGCGGACTACAATATACATTTACATCAATTGCATTCACTCTGTTCTGGATGAAGCTAAATGGTTGTAATCCAAATCAACCCGCATGCTTTGTTACTTCGCTCGTCCAAATGCAATTGTTCTGACAATGAGTTTTACATGCAAACTTTCATAATAAAATTTTGAAATTGTTTTGCATATTTAATTAAAAATTGTATTCACATTTACTCTACATTTCGTATGAACTCGCTTCAACCAACAATGATTCAAGCATGTGCATATGGATGTATGTATATCCGAATACAGAACTATGTGAATTATACATTAGTAATGAAAATGTATAGAATTCATTTCATAGTTGAATCCTATTTAGTTATTTCTTGTTTGAGCTTTTCACATACGTGGTATTAATATACAAGTATACCACACATAGATATCACGGTTTTAATATTTTTAATAAAAGGCAAAAGTTGTGTAACTTATAGTGAAGACCACAAAAACAAATATTACAGTTGTTTACACTGAGTAGTTTATTTTGTTAGAAAGTTAGGATATAGAATTATCAGGAAATTAAATTAAATATGAAACCACCACATATTCAGCAGACATTGTAGAAAGACCTATTCAGGTCTCTACTTTTCTTAAATTCCTTTATTAAATCAGTTCATTCGTTCTCAACTCCATTAAAAAAATAAACAATGTAGTGGACTTGTTGGACCACAGTTCACTTGTTGGAAAATTTGTATATACAAGTACATATATGAAAAATTATTGACAGTTCTTTCAATTATTGACAGTTCAATTTCTAGAACAAATTTATAGTAAACCCGGTAACCAATTAAATGTATGGCCATTTAACGCAAATTTTTTAATTTAAATACAATTCTACATAACCTATCTACAGTGAAATTCCTCAATACGGACAGTACTTACAATCGCGCAGCTTACATAACTGGATAAGTTTCATGAGCACAACGTTTTCATAAATATTTTCGTAAAAACCGAGTCTTATAACCGGTCACTATTTTGGAAATGTTTTGTTCACCGAAACCAAATCCTCAGTCAAACATTATAAACAATGTGATATAGGCAGCAATTTTTATTAAAAAACTCAAAGGTGATGGCGTACTGTTATCACGTATCCCAATGATCCCGACAGATAAGCAGAATTTAAGCTTTTGCAGATTGCGGTATATTTCGCTCTCGGAGTGGCTATCATCAAACCATAATGAAAATCTTTTCAGGTGTGTGGATTAGATAAGGATAATCCATGTTTCTCATGTTGCTTGCACATGCTTTGAAAGCCTTTATACGCTTACGCACTGGAATGAAAAACTAGAATTAGTGTCCCACAGCACTTTAATAAATATCGAATTGAAACGAAACACTGAAATGTCACAATTTGTTCGAAGTGTAACACAGCTCTGATTGCAATATTTCAGCATAAAATTCCTGAAAGAAGCACTTTAATTTTTTGGATTCAAAAGAAAAAAGTGCACTGCCAGATTGAAATTTTAAATGTCCGAGTTTTGGTAATACATACTTTGCTTTGCATTTGTTTAATATCTTACGAGTACCACTACACCGTTCACATGCACTCAGCACTCACTGCACTTTCACCTTTCTGATTATAAACGCCCGGGTTTTATTTGTCGTTATTTCTTGCTTTATTACGAAACTCTCCGCTTCGCTTTAAAAGTACTTCACACAGTATTTAAAAAGTATCCCTTTGGAATACGGTGAAGCATGCTGTGATGTGGTTTGCCACATGTGTGGCACAAATCCTCTGAAGCACACTCCTGCGTCACACGCGCATGCGACAGACAATTGAGGCAGTGCTCATGTTCCTGGGCGACTCGCTGGCGTTGTGTCCACAAAAAGTTAAAAAGTCCACAGTGTTGCAGATGGTATTTCCGGCGACATAAAGGGCAGCGAGAGCGACTACCAGAAGTGGTGGTCGATGCAGTGGCATTGATTGGTCGAACCGTTGGAGTAGGCCCAGTGCGTGACCCATTGATAGCAGACCAAACGGTTGCTGTTGGTGGTGTAGGCATGTCCACGTCCATCTTGATCACTGTAAAAAATAGTATTTTGAATATACATATGTACATTGTAAATAGAATTGGCGATTGTGCCATGTTATGTGGCATGACTGGATCGTCGTATTGACCGACCATTTCTATAATTTTATTGTGATTTTTCTGTTTGTTGCGGTTTGCGGTTTTATTGTGTGTTGTTAGTGGCCGTGAATTGAGTACGGGTTTAATGCGATAATAATGTTGTAAATTCTTCGTAATTAAATTTCTACTTTCCAGCTTTTTTTAAGTGGGATTTGAAGCTTTTTACACCACTCATATAAGGAGTGTCAATTAATGCCTTTGGGGAGAGTACTTTTGAACAATCTCTGGGGAGACTTGTTTAAAAAACTGTTTTTCTGTGGATATAGAACTCTTCGCAGATTATATGTTGCATTATCACTCAAGGATGTCAATATCATCCAATGTTGTGTGAAAACAGTCGATTTTTCGTCTTTTTGGGGCAATGATATTGCGCATGAGCGCTCGTGCCCGAAAATCGGGAGATCCTGCTAACCATCGGGGACCATTTTACCAAAGATGGAATGGCTTGCACTCTCTTGTACTTGGATCAACAGAATTGTCAGCATTGACTAGGAGTCGCCAAGTGGCTAATCCCCTTTAGGTCACGGATTGGAGAAGTTCGATTGGAAATATACGTCTTCCATGCATGTGAAGGTTTTTCTGACCAATTCCTGAAAGAAGCATTTTAATGGTTTGGAATAAAAAGAAAAAAACTGTACTGCCAGATTGAAATAAAATAAATAAAATAATTATAAAATTTACAATGGAAAGTGAAATAATCGGTATATGGTATATTGTATTTAAGTATTTGCAAGTAGAGTAATTAATGTTGTTGAAACAAAATATGAGAAGTACATTATGAGATTAAAGAAGGAAGAAATGAAGACTGACTTTCCTTCTGTTCTTTTATCGACGCTTTTCTTGAACACAGACAACAACAAATTATTTATTTAAAACATAATTTAAAAATAACAATTTGGAAAGTGTTTTCTCTTAGTGTTTTCTTCAAGCGATTTCTTAGCTGTGTGATCGTTGTCCAGCTTTAGAAAACAGTCGTTCACTAGGGACTGAGTGGTTACAATGGATAAATATTAGGAAGTTTGTTTATACAATTCAGGAAATCCATTTTTCATATCATCCCACATTTCTGTTGGATTCTGTTTGATAGGAGCAACAGCTGATCCAAGATACATTTGGACTTCAACTTCCGTTGTTGTAATAGCAGATAAATTGGAAAACTTACATTTCATATTTTGGTGGGCCAACTGTTTATGATGGCTCCAAATATCAAACGGGTTTTCTGTTGCACACTCATCCGAAGATTCCGACGTACTAACGCCATTATTTGCATCCTTTATGAAATTATTTAAATACAAAACTGTTTTGTTTTTAGCCAGTCATCTTTAAAGTGCAGAAATTTGAATCTCGGATCCAATACAGTAGCCAACGCTAGAACTGAATTAAATTCAAGTTTGCCAAATCTCCCTTACAATAGCGTCTTGACCTGAAATTTTTGTCAGAACTTCAGTTAAACAGCTTACTAAAGGTATAACCTTGCCAATGGTAACGTAGGTATCAGCCAAAATCTCCCTGGTCACAATTTCAAAACACTTTAATAATTCAATCAGTAGTTCACTTAAAATAGGGGCTAACTGGACAAATCTTTCTAACATATAAAAACATGAATTCCATCGCGTTTTTACAATTACGCTTCTATTTAACTTCATCATGGTTGAATCATTATCAAGTACCACAAGCAGAAACTTTATTTATGGAAACGTTCCACCCGTTGAAAAGTTTAAACATAGTTTCTTCTAAATAAGCTGCTGTATGACTTTCTTGCAGTTCGATTACTCCTAACGTCCCACTCAACAAACGTAAATTGTAAAAAAAATGAATTGTTACCCCAAGGAACGACTGATTTTTCATAGTCTCCGTCCATATCGTTAGGCAATAACTGTCGCACTTACGAATATACTCTTTGAAAATTAAAGACAGCGCTTCATATTTTTCATCCACTCGTAATTTTATGGTTTCTCTACCTGGAACTTTAAAAAGCGGAACCAGTTCTTTCGTCATCTGCAGAAAACCTTTTCCTTCTATAGTGGAAAATGGCTTGTTGTCCATTATAATATTGCTTCAGTAATTTTCCTTGATTTAGGGCTATCTTGGTGAGAAATACTTTTGACCTGCTCAAAAAAGTCTTTCACATTAGGTTGGATCAGTGCTGGCAACTGATCTGATTTATTTTGCAGTACTGATGGAGTACATGTACTAGGAGACGATTCAATCCATGTAGTCTTCTTGTTACTATTGTCGGATAACTCACTTGACGTTGTCGTCCCAGCGGTTGGTAATATGTTAATTATTTCAGAAATTTTTCGCTGTTTTGGTTCCGAGTCCGGCGTAGTTTTGGAGGAGCATTCTGCATTATCAACTTGATCGAGTAATACCTTTTTATATACATTCTCAACGTGACAACGAAGATTCGACTTGTTACCTAATGTTTTTAATTTCTTGTTGCAGAGTTTGCATGTGGCGGATGCATCTGAATTTCTTATCAAAAAGAAAGGCAGCATTTTGAAAATCTGAAATATTATGTACATATTTAAACGTCTTATTTACAAGTATTTTATATTCACTACACCTGCAATAAAGTTGTGATTGACAACAGATGAATTCGAAATAAAACTTATATTAAACGCTCAAAAACAACTTCTAACACACATAGCACGAAACAGACTGTCACACAAAATGTATTTTCGATTTTTTGCAAAACTTATTTCGCATTAATTCATAAGCGAATTCTCAGTATTATTCAAGTGCACATTCAAGCAACGAATTCTCCGTTCTTTACAACAAAACACATGACAGTTTGCCAAAGCATTTCGAAGCAGATTTTTTCGCATTAATACTGAGAAAAAGTGCTGCAAGTTGTGGAGTATTTGAAAAAACATCGACATAAAACATCGATCTAGGCAACATCGATGTATCGATGTTTTTAGAATCACAACATCGATGGCGAACATCGATGCTTTTTGACAAAAACATCGATGTTTCAGAAACATCGATGCATCGTTTGCATCCCTATACTACGACCGTTCTTCGAAGGTATTATTTGCGTTTTGGTATTAAATTCGGAAACAAATGTACTCTTTTTGAAACAAATTCAGCTTTACCAGGACGAATCGAGCAAGAGCGCGTTTCATACCCAAAATATCCGCTAAAATTATTCTAACGGACACGTGAGAGATATCAAACTCTCTTGCCATCTCTCTAACACTTCCGCAAAATTTGATTAGAAATACAAAATTTTAGAAAAATTCTTTGTTCGATATTTTCATATTTTATTTATTGTAAAAATCACAACGCACTACTGAGGTGTACCGACTTAAGGGGGTATTCTCATGTGAACGCATACATTTTACCACTTTTTAGGAAACTTTTTTTTTATGCGACAACAAAATTCAATCATTTTAATTTTTAAATATATTTTTATTTGTATTTTGAAATGTACAAAAAATTATTTTTTTCGTTTTTTACATTTTTATATATATTTTTTTTAAATCAAAGTAGTCCCCAACAAAAAAAGTAGTTCACTGGTCATGGTGATAGCGGCTGTTCATGTTGTCTGAAGTAAAAAAATCGAATGGATTATTATTCAGTAGTTCTGCGGCTATCGTCCCTACCAAATATAATCAATTTCATAAAAAAAAATGTCGAACTTCAAAAAAAGTTACGAAAATCTTTTTTTTTCGTTAAAAATGGTAGATATTTTCGAAAATAAACAATTCTGGTAGGGACGATAACTATAAATGAGTAGAAGAACATATGTAAATTTTAAAGCAATCGGTTGAATACTTTTTTTTTAGGACCATGACAGTTTCAGAAAATGATGATTCGAGAAAAATGCGTTTAAAAACGTAGCAGCTGCAGACTTGTCATGACGCCTGGTAGACAGTCGCTTACGACACGTGGGCGACTATGAGCCGTAACTTATCAAATTCTATGAGTTTCGGGCTGAATTTTTCACAGCATGTTTCAATAGGTTTTACTGTCAAAATATAAAAAAAATCGATTTTTCGAAGTAATTACATGAAAATACCCCTTAAGCTGCTGCTGTAAATAAAGAGGTATGTCGACCTCTTTATTACAGCAGCAGCGACCATATGTGGCATAGAAATTAAGAACATTCCTCCCAACTTAGCAAAATACAGTTTTTTTTAATATCATTTACCTGGGGAATTTAGTTACAATTTCCAAGTGCTTTTTTCTCACAATGTATATTTAAAAATATTCAAAATAGGGGTTTGATGTTTAATTATCTGGTGCGATAATAACAGAGTCATTACCTTCTAAAGGTAAAACTATTTTTTTCTCATCGCTATGAGAGATGTTGAACTTCAACAATCTGTTAACAAGAATAAATCTGAATAAAAATCCCCTTAATATATCGGGTGATTTTTTAAGAGCTTGATAACTTTTAAAAAAAAAAACGCATAAAATTTGCAAAATCTCATCGGTTCTTTATTTGAAACGTTAGATTGGTTCATGACATTTACTTTTTGAAGATAATTTCATTTAAATGTTGACCGCGGCTGCGTCTTAGGTGGTCCATTCGGAAAGTCCAATTTTGGGCAACTTTTTCGAGCATTTCGGCCGGAATAGCCCGAATTTCTTCGGAAATGTTGTCTTCCAAAGCTGGAATAGTTGCTGGCTTATTTCTGTAGACTTTAGACTTGACGTAGCCCCACAAAAAATAGTCTAAAGGCGTTAAATCGCATGATCTTGGTGGCCAACTTACGGGTCCATTTCTTGAGATGAATTGTTCTCCGAAGTTTTCCCTCAAAATGGCCATAGAATCGCGAGCTGTGTGGCATGTAGCGCCATCTTGTTGAAACCACATGTCAACCAAGTTCAGTTCTTCCATTTTTGGCAACAAAAAGTTTGTTAGCACCGAACGATAGCGATCGCCATTCACCGTAACGTTGCGTCCAACAGCATCTTTGAAAAAATACGGTCCAATGATTCCACCAGCGTACAAACCACACCAAACAGTGCATTTTTCGGGATGCATGGGCAGTTCTTGAACGGCTTCTGGTTGCTCTTCACCCCAAATGCGGCAATTTTGCTTATTTACGTAGCCATTCAACCAGAAATGAGCCTCATCGCTGAACAAAAATAAATCGGACGTAAAGCGCGAAACACATTTCGAACCGAACACTGATTTTGGTAATAAAATTCAATGATTTGCAAGCGTTGCTCGTTAGTAAGTCTATTCATGATGAAATGTCAAAGCATACTGAGCATCTTTCTCTTTGACACCATGTCTGAAATCCCACGTGATCTGTCAAATACTAATGCATGAAAATCCTAACCTCAAAAAAATCACCCGATACATTTGTTCGCAAACGAGGCTTTTTATTTAGTAGTGACAATGAATATTTATCCATTCCCTAGAAATTTATACGAGATAGCTGTCATTAGCACCGCTATTTCTTAGGTTTACACAATGGTTGTTGTTATTATTTTAGCACTAAAATGTGGAGAAATACGGCGGTGTCTACACTAATAATAATAATGAAGAAGAAGACTTTGTTGCTTGTTTTGTGTTAAATAATGCATATTTTAGTTTATTATAATTAGAAAAAAGATTAAAATAAAATTGTATTAACATATTGTTATACTCTTGAATGTTTCTATAGAGCATAATAATTTTGTTCACATAACAGTTTTACGTATTACTTAAAGCTCATAGAGATATATACATATGAGCCCTTGATTTTGAAAGTGGTATAAGTCAAAAATTTTGAAAATCTATTTTATCAGCTATTACTTATCAAATCTTAATAAAATAACATAATCTGAAGAGATTAGCAGCACGCCATGCAAATTAACTCTTTAAAATGTGTTTATTTTTTAGTTGTTAACTGAAATACAGATATTGTTCGTTTTGATAGTGGTATAAGTCAGTGTGTTCACAAAGTAATTTTGTCATGTCTTCAGATAGTGGTTCAGGTATGATGAAGTAAAACTTTTAATGTAAAAACCTACTATTTAAAGTTAATTGTAGACATTTTACGGCGAATAAATATAAGTAATGCTCCCAAGAAATGGAAACGAATAAGAATGATATCGTCTTCTAATGAATTAGCTCATAGTTTAAAAGTGAATTCGGAACCCTTACAAATGGAAGAAAGCAAAATGAAATCAAGAAAGAGGACACGCAATCAACAGATTGATGCACATGATATCGTGCAGAGGAATATGAAACAAAAAACTCTAAGCCCGTGAATGCTAAACTTTTCGAAAATATAGATTGTCATTGTTCCAAAAAGTGTTTAATTGGAATCGGATATGAAGACAGAAAAAATAATTTTGATTATTTTTTTGGAATTTAGCTAGTCTCGAAAAACAGAATATGTTTCTGTATGGTTTGATTAGAAAACAATCAACAAAAAAAAACACTCCAGAAATCACAAAGGATATATGAGAAAATGGAGTCTTAAGTTTCATCTATATGTATGTATGATTTCGAAAGTTTCTGTTTGCAAAACTGTTTTTTTGGATGCTTTCAAAATATCTAACGGAAGATTAAGCCGTGCCTTAAATTCTGAAACACCTGGAATAGATGGTGGTGGCAAAATGGCTAGTTCATCTAGAAAAACAGATGAAGAAAAAACTAAAGTAATGCGAGATCATATTCTGAGTTTTCCAACATGTGAGAGCTATTACACGCGATCACATCACACTTCAGGTCGAAAGTGTCTAAGTGCTGACTTAGATATTCGAAAAATGTATGGGCTATATGTGGAAAAATGTGACGAAAATAATACATCATGTGTAAAGGAGTGTACTTATAGAAAAACATTTAATACTGAGTTCAACCTAAATTTTCATACTCCTCGTAAAGACACGTGCCAAAGGTGTGATTCGATAAAACTAAAAATTGAAGCATCCAGTAATGAAGACGAGAAGTTGCATCTTATGGAAATTCATGATTCACATCTTAAAAGTGCCGAACAGGCTAGAAAAAGTTTAACAGATCACATACAAAAAACAAAAGATAACCCGAGTGAAAATTACGGATTCACATTTGAGCTATAGAAAGCGCTTCCTTATCCAAAACTTTCTGTTTCGGTAGCTTACTATAAGCGCAACATGTATGTATACAACTTAGGGTTTCATAATTTCAACAACGGAAATGCTAAAATGTATGCATGGGATGAACCAATCGCCTCAAGAGGATCACAGGAAGTTGCGTCCTGCATCTTAAAGCACATTCGGGACATTACACTCAAAAGCATATAATAGCTTACAGTGATGCCTACTCAGGACAAAATCGAAACAATTACAGAGCTTTAATATGGTTAAAAATTGTTCAGTCATCTGATAATAATCTTGAAACAATTGATCATAAATTTATGGTATCCGGCCATCCTTTTTTGCCAAATGATCGCGATTTTGGTTTGATAGAAACTAAAATTAAAAAATCGAATTATTTATACATCCCTGAGCATTATTATAATTTAATAAAATCGTGTAAGATGAGAAACCCATTTTCGGTAGTACAAATGGATTAAAAAGATTTTATTTATAAAATGTTTTATAAAACTTGCTTGGATGACAACTCCGAATTCAAAGTATTAGCCCTCTCACCTAAAAAAGGAAGACCTAGAATATACGGAAATATTGATTTACTTCCATTATGCACAACCATTAGACCAATAACAAAAGAAAAACGTAAAAATATGATGGATCTACTACCAATTGCACCAATTTTTACAAACACTTTATTTCCCTAAATACTAATGAATAATTTACTTAGTCACAATGAAATGAGTGTGAATAAAATGTTAATTACTAATAAAATTTTTTTATTGGTGGTATAAGTCATTTATAAAGTCATGCAGTTAATTTTGAAAGTGGTACAAGTCATTTAAACCTTTCAAAACCACATTTTCTTTTAAAAATGGCTATAAATTTCACAATCATAATAAATACTTGTTCGTTGGGACTACTTTACTGTCGAAAAATCATAATCCATAATGCAAGAATATTTTTTAATCCTTTAAAATGCAAAACTCTAAATATCTCGAAACAAAAAAAATATGACTTATACCACTTTCAAAATCATGGGTACATATATATAAACGAATTGGATGAGTATTAGGATGAAGAGACGGGTTGATATCCGAGTGATTGTCTGTCTGTCCGTTCATTCATGCAAGCTATAACTTGAGTAAAAATAGGTATATCTTGATGAAACTTGGTAAGCTCGTTCCTTAGTAAAAGAAAAATTACGGCTTCGTAGATGGACATAAAAGGATAAGATCACGTCAACTAATACGAAAACGTAATGAAAACAGTGAAAACTGCCACAACCAATGGTTAAAAGCATTAATTTACATATCACCCAAACCACTCAAGCTAAAATAACCAAATTAGCTGAAGGTACATAAATCCTATAATGACCCCTAGGGATAGTGTGTAAACGGATGTAATCGGATCATAACACCGCTCACTTCCCATTTAATGGCACAAACGCATGATAAATCAATAACCAGAAAAATTAAAATTTACATCCGAGCTGGCTTGAAACTGCTTTATAGGAGCCGGAGTCAAAGTTGGCCAATGGGCGTAGCTATTACTTTCAAGTGAAATCACATATCCCGTTACGCGCTCGACTGATTTCAACCAAATGAGGCGTATAACATTTTGTTATAATTCCTATATCACAGTTCGAAAATAAAATTTTAAATTCCACTTGATCGTTTCACCTTCCGGTATACAAATCAAGAAGCTATTAATATAACGACATAAAGCTTTGAACGTACCTTTGAATTGTTTTATCTTATGACCTGAAACTAACCAAAACGAACCAAAATGGTACAATTCAACAGGTACCGAACATGTTGTCTCCAGTACCTATAGTTAACTTTCTAGCGAAAATATCGGTCAGTGTGTGACCTGTGACAACACCAGGAGAAGGAGAACCCGATTCCCCAATCGATGACGATGGAGCAGACGTACCATTACCCGACCATGAAGAAGTTCGAATAGCAATTGCCCGCCTGAAGAACAACAAAGCGGCAGGGGCCGACAGATTGCCGGCCGAGCTATTCAAACACGGCGGCGAAGAACTGATAAGGAGCATGCATCAGCTTCTTTGTAAAATATGGTCGGACGAAAGCATGCCCAACGATTGGAATTTAAGTGTGCTATGCCCAATCCATAAAAAAGGAGACCCCACAATCTGCGCCAACTACCGTGGGATTAGCCTCCTCAACATCGCATATAAGGTTCTATCGAGCGTATTGTGTGAAAGATTAAAGCCCACCGTCAACACCGTGTGGCTTCAGACCTGGAAAATCAACAACCGACCAGATATTCACCATGCGCCAAATCTTGGAAAAGACCCGTGAAAGGAGAATCGACACACACCACCTCTTCGTCGATTTCAAAGCTGCTTTCGACAGCACGAAAAGGAGCTGCCTTTATGCCGCGATGTCTGAATTTGGTATCCCCGCAAAACTAATACGGCTGTGTAAACTGACGTTGAGCAACACGAAAAGCTCCGTCAGGATCGGGAAGGACCTCTCCGAGCCGTTCGATACCAAACGAGGTTTCAGACAAGGCGACTCCCTATCGTGCGACTTCTTCAACCTGCTTCTGGAGAAAATAGTACGAGCGCAGAACTAAACAGAGAGGTACCATCTTCAATAAGAGCAAGTAAGCTGCTGGCGTATGCCGACGATATTGATATCATCGGCCTCAACACCCGCTTTCTCCAGGCTGGACAAGGAAGCACAGAAAATGGGTTGCCCAAGAAAGAACGAGGGTAAAGACGAAATATCTCCTGTCATCAAAGAACAGTCGTCGCAACTTCGCGACTTGGCTCACGTCATCTGCTGACAGTCATAACTTTGAAGTCGTAGATAATTTCGTCTATCTTGGAACCACATCGTAAACACCACCAACAATGTCAGCCTGTAAATCCAACGCAGGATTGCTCTTGCCAACAGGTGTTACTTCGGACTGAGTAGGCAATTGAAAAGCAAAGTCCTCTCTCGACGAACAAAAGCCAAAAGTCGCTCATAATTCCCGTCCTGCTATATGGTGCAGAGGCTTGGACGTTGTCAACAACTGATGAGTCGACGTTGCGAGTTTTCGAGAGAAAAGTTCTGCGAAAGATTTATGGTCCTTTGCGCGTTGGCCCCGGCGACTATCGCCTTCGATGGAACGATGAGCCGTACGAGATATATGACGACATTGACATAGTTCAGCGAATTAAAACACAGCGGCTACGCTGGCTAGGTCATGTTGTCCGAATGGACGAAAACACCCCAGCTCTGAAAGTATTCGACGCTGTACCCGCCGGGGGATGCAGAGGAAGAGGAAGACCTCCACTCCGTTGGAAGGACCAAGTGGAGAAGGACCTGGCTACGCTTGGAATATCCAATTGGCGCCACGTAGCGAAAAGGAGAAACGACTGGCGCGCTGTTGTTAACTCGGCTATAATCGTGTAAGCGGTGTCTACGCCAATTAAGAAGTGTGAGATATAAAATTGAAATTCATAGAACATCCTTTCCTGATATTACAAGTAGTATGTTTATATTAGTCCACTTATGTATGTATATCTAATAGTTATAAAGATTTTCAAACTGCCGGGTGTTTTTATATCGCATATGTATATCGGCCAATATGTGAGTTATCTCAATTAAAACAAGATAGCGTGTTTTGCTCATGACAGTGTATCTCTCTAACTAAAATGGATAAAATTAGATGAGAACTTGACCTAGCCCCCATATAACTACCTTTTGGATTTTCGAGTATAAAATGTTCATATACACCCGAACTTTGCTTTTCCTTACTTGTTATTTATATATTCCACCAGCAGGCGAGAGCAAAGTGTTAGATACTCTCATCTTCTGTATAAAGTTTTCCATACTTTGACATATTTACCAATTTATATGCGTGCCCATTGCGAAAACTTTCGTGTTTGCTTAGACATAGCCCCTCTGCTTCTTTGGGCCTTGAATCACCCTGATAAAACTGTCCACTGACAAACTGACGTATGTATATATATGATATTGTGGCATATTGTTGACAAATCGTTGCTAAATTTAGTTTGACACAAGGAAATTGTTCAGGCGTTTAATAAATACTGCACTTGTGTGCTTTAACAAAATTACTCATACGCAATGTTGAACCCGTATAAACAAAACTTTCATATGTAGGAACGTGACGTATTGATAGACTTATTTTGCTTAACGATTTTTGTAGTGTATGTCACGACTGCCTCTTTAAAATCTCCGCAGACAGTTTTAGTTGAATACTGACACCAAAGGTTAAGTCTATGGCTTTAAAGGCCAATAATTCCCTTATATGTTTGTACTGCAATTTTCATGTAATAAAACTAATAAAACAAATTTTAAACAGCGCTTATATTACTAAACATTTGATATTAGCACAAAAAAAAGTTTCTTGACCGCTAGCAGTAATAGAAAGTTTATATGTAATGCAATAAATGTTTTATAAAATTCAATTTAAACTCAGCTACGTGCTGTGAAGTTGAAGCCATATTGGCCCTTATGAAAATAGTTGAAATTTGTGTATATGCAAATTAACATCCAACAAAGCTAGCTTAAAGGATCGAATGGGGCAAATCATGTAAAAGGTAATGTGAACCAAATTAATATTATAGAAAGGTTTTCCTTTACCACAAACTAGTATTGCACATCCAAAATATATTTGCATTTCAGATTGTATGAATCTTAATAAGATTCCAATTTTAAATATTATAATGGTAACGTGACACATGTAAGTACGTATACGTTTTGGTAAAAAATAACGTAACTAAATAAAAATTTGATTACAAATCTAAAATGTTTCTTTTTGGCAATTATAGCGATTGGACCATTTGAGTTTCGCTTATATGACGACGGAGGGAAGATAGAAGATTGTGATACAAGATATACGAGAATTCGAGAGCCCTTATCAAGGCCAGTATACTGAAAACATGAAGGGGACTATATTTGAGGGTTAATAAGAGAAACTTCTGCGGGACATGATAGGAGAATTAAAAGTGCTCCTTTTTAAATATTTGCTTTCTATTTTGAGATGTTTATTGTAAGAATGAGTCCTAAATAGATGTCCGGTATTTTTTTATAATTTTTGTGTATGTAAATTGTTTATGCATATTTATTGAGTTGAATTTTCCAATTTCTTATACAAAAAAGGAAATTCAGAAAAGCAACGAAAGTCAGAAGCTTGTAGCCCGTGCGCAAAAATGTAGAGGACTAGCATAACTTTCTACCGTATGCAGATATGAACACATGTGTAAAATTACTTTCACAACTCTATGGTTTTATTTTAAGGGTCTAAACCAATCATTAAATCAAACATGGTGAAGTGCAAGTATTACAAAGCCAATGAAAATGTAGACAAGACAGCAATTATTTTTGTTAGAACAACTTTACAAATAACTTACTTAAGAACGCTTTTTCTAAATAATTAAGACTGCGGGAGTTATACATATGCTCTACCAGCTCTTAAAGTTATTTGTAACGGAAAAAGTTAAGACATCTCTGGGATCTTTAAATACGTGCTTTTATCTTAACGGATAGGCTGGTGTTGGCACAATACCTAAGTTCCAATTTAATAACAAAATTGTAATGTGATACAGGGGATTGCCGTCGTGAGGGGCTTAAAAATTTAAAACAACCCCGTATTAGGGATAGATTTGTGTATTGCAAGCTTCTAAAGCTGTATGAGTCAAACTTGCTGAGGAAAGATTCTTGCGGTGCTTCCTCAGACGGTGTGAAAATTGATGATATTTGTTAGCAATCACGCCTCACCACAAATAACTGTAATGTTAAAAACTTTTAAATGCACGGTCACAAATTAAAAAATTCACAAATATCTTTGCAGTATTACATTTCACATCTAAGTTGGTAGGCCAGGTGTTCAGAGAAGCCGCATTTAATTCGTAAGAACTACTAAACCCATTTTAACATAATTTTGGGCGTAACATATCCAGGCTTTCTTACCGTACATTGTAATAATGAGCGAAAGCGGACTATAACCATGCCTTTTTCAATTGCAATTTGACACTCAATATGATTATTTCATGTGACAGTTTATAAATATAGAGTGAATGACGTTCTTTTTATAAAACTTTGCCCAAATCGTGTAAGTTCCAACTAACATCCGTGCTTTAAACCTATTATGTTGGTAAAAAAATGTGGGGTAAGTATATGTTATTAAAATTGAGGGGCTTTCTTTACCGTTATGTGGTTTAGTGCTGAAAAAAAGTCCGCCAATTTGTTATTTACTGCAACAGCAGTAGTTCCGACCAGAATGACAGGTCTATAGATTAAGAATAATCAAGAATATTTGATTTCAGATAACATCAGGAGTCAAAATCATCCGGGCAACCCACGTGCATTTTTTTCTTAAGGTTCCAAATTCGAGGTACAATAATAATGGTAATATGGTATTACATTTTTTCAAATATTTTTTTTTTATATTTTCAATATGTAAATAAAAATACTCTAAATATTCAAGATAATTCCATTTTATTTTCCTATAGATATTTTATTTTCCTATAGAAAAACACTCTCCATAGAAGTCATGAAAATAGGCATAAGTTACCAGACTACTACCTTAACTCGGTACAGGCAATTGATTAACCCTTAAATTAATATCTCGAAACGCTTGACAAGTGTCCCGCGCATCCCGACTAACAATTTTAAATTTCAAAAACGCTTGAGAATTTTCACAGCGCCCGAGCAGGGACTAGTGCGTGATTAAAAATTTAAAAAAACTACATACAAGTATATAAAGTGCAATAATAATAGTGCAAAAAAATTTTTCGGAACCAATTACACTTTTCGGTCTTCGGCATTTCGGTTTTAGTTAGGGATTAAAAAATCCTTACTTATATACATATGTACTAATATATAATCGGTGAAGTCTGTAAAAGAAATATATACATATATAATATTTACGTGGAATATTACCCCAGCCTAAAAGAGCAAAAAAAAAAAAAGAATAAGTAAGGAAGTCTAATTTCGGGTGCAACCGAACATTTTATACTCTTGCAACTTGCAAGAATCAAAACCAGGAAAATACCTTAAGGTGTAAAACCATTCAAAAACCTGATATTAGTTATATGGGAGCTAGACCAAGTTTTCGCTCAAATATACTATATCCATTTGAGACACAAAGGTACACTGTTATGAGTAAAACACGCATTCTTATTTTCATTGGAATAACTCTCATATTGGGCGATATATGCGGTACAAAGTCACCTCGCTTCTTAATTTGTGTCCTGGGAACTGAACAAATCAAGTGGAATGGTCAATGTGACATAAGAATGTAAAAGGAATGCAAAGTACTAAGTTTTGTCAAAATCGCTTGGTCGGGTTCCGAGATATGGGATTTTACTAAAAGTGGGCGTTGCCACGCCCATCGTCCAGAATTTACCACGGTCCTATAAAGCCTTGTCATACCATCTCGCCGGAAAATTTTTACGTTTCTGGCGCTTATGGTTATCGATTTATCGCGCTTTCAGTAGTTTGGAACAGTACCGTTAAATGGGGAGTGAGAGCGGTCAATTTTTACTAAAGTTACAGCTTGCACGGACAGACAGAAAGACAGTCAATTGGATTTCAACTTTCTCGTCACCCTGATTATTTATATGTACATATATATATAGCCCTATATCTATCTCGTTTAGTTTTAGGTGATAAGTACAACCGTTAGGTGAACAAAACTATAACCCTTTGTAGTACGTAGTGGCGCAAAAGTAATCCTCCTATCAGAAGATGCTATAAATTTTGCAATTGACCTCTAATGTCAGTTCTGTTTTGATATTTGTGTAGTAAACACATGCGAAGTACTCTTCTGGCGTAGACACCGCTTACGCGATTATAACCAAGTTAACAACAGCGCGCCAGTCGTTTCTCCTTTTTGCTACGTGGCGCCAATTGGATTCCAAGCGAAGCCAGGTCCTTTTCCACTTGGTCCTTCCAACGGAGTGGAGGTCTTCCTCTTCCCCTGCTTCCCCCGGCGGGTACAGCGTCGAATACTTTCAGAGCTGGAGTGTTTTCGTTCATCCGGACAACATGACCTAGCCAGCGTAGCCGCTGTCTTTTACTTCGCTGAACTATGCCAATGTCGTCGTATATCTCGTACAGCTCATCGT
This sequence comes from Bactrocera neohumeralis, assembly GCF_024586455.1. Classification (NCBI taxonomy): domain Eukaryota; kingdom Metazoa; phylum Arthropoda; class Insecta; order Diptera; family Tephritidae; genus Bactrocera; species Bactrocera neohumeralis. The sequence goes on from NC_065919.1 coordinate 40,880,294, forward strand.
TTCATCGAATGCGGTATTCGCCTTGGCTAACGCGCAAAGGACCATAAATCTTTCGCAGAACTTTTCTCTCGAAAACTCGCAACGTCGACTCATCAGTTGTTGACATCGTCCAAGCCTCTGCACCGTCCTGCCATATGGTGCATGGAATTATGAGTTTGGTTTTTTGTTTGTCGAGAGAGACTTTGCTTCTCAATTACCTAATCAGTCCGAAGTAGCACCTGTTGGCAAGAGCAATCCTGCGTTGGATTTCCAGGCTGACATTGTTGGTGGTGTTTACGATGGTTCCAAGATAGACGAAATTATCAACAACTTCAAAGTTATGACTGTCAACAGTGACGTGAGAGCCAAGTCGCGAGTGCGACGACTGTTTGTTTGATGACAGGAGATATTTCGCCTTGCCCTCGTTCACTGCCAGACCCATTTGTTTTGCTTCCTTGTCCAGCCTGGAGAAAGCAGAACTAACGGCGCGGGTGTTGAGGCCGATGATATCAATATCATCGGTATACGCCAGCAGCTGTACACTCTTATAAAAGATGGTACCTTCTCTATCTAGTTCTGCAGCTCGAACTATTTTCTCCAGAAGAAGGTTGAAGAAGTCGCACGATTGGGAATCACCTTGTCTGAAACCTCGTTTGGTATCGAACGGCTCGGAGAGGTCCTTCTCGATTCTGACGGAGCTTTTCGTGTTACTCAACGTCAGTTTACACAGCCGTATTAGTTTTGCGGGGATACCAAATTCAGACATCGCGGCATAAAGGCAGCTCCTTTTCGTGCTGTCGAAAGCAGCTTTGAAATCGGCGAAGAGGTGGTGTGCGTCGATTCTTCTTTCACGGGTATTTTCCAAGATTTGGCGCATGGTGAATATCTGGTCGGTTGTTGATTTTCCAGGTCTGAAGCCACACTGATAAGGTCCAATCAGCTTGTTGACGGTGGGCTTTAATCTTTCACACAATACGCTCGATAGAACCTTATATGCGATGTTGAGGAGGCTAATCCCACGGTAGTTGGCGCAGATTGTGGGGTCTCCTTTTTATGGATTGGGCATAGCACACTTAAATTCCAATCGTTGGGCATGCTTTCGTCCGACCATATTTTACAAAGAAGCTGATGCATGCTCCTTATCAGTTTTTCGCCGCCGTGTTTGAATAGCTCGGCCGGCAATCCGTCGGCCCCTGCATGGTCGGATAATGGAACGTCTGCTCCATCGTCATCGATTGGGGAATCGGGTTCTCCTTCTCCTGGTGTTGTGCGTTCACTGCCATTCAGCAGGCTGGAGAAGTGTTCCCTCCATAATTTAACTATGCCGTGGGCATCGGTGACTAGATCACCTTTGGGGGTTCTACAAGAGTATGCTCCGGTATTGAAACCTTCTGTAAGTCGCCGCATTTTTTCGTAGAATTTTCGAGCATTACCCCTATCGGCCAGCTTATCAAGCTCTTTGTACTCACGCATTTCGGCCTCTTTCTTTTTCTGTCTACAGATGCGTTTCGCTTCCCTTTTCAACACTCGGTATCTATCCCATCCCGCACGTGTTGTGGTCGATCGTAACGTTGCGAGGTAGGCAGCCTGTTTCCTCTCCGCTGCGAGACGACACTCCTCGTCATACCAGCTGTTCTTTTGCACTTTCCGAAAATCAATGGTTTCGGTTGCAGCTGTACATAAGGAGTTCGAAATGGCATCCCACAGTTCCCTTATACCGAGTTGTTGACGAGTGCTCTCAGAGAGCAGGAGTGCAAGCCGAGTAGAGAAACGTTCGGCTGTCTGTTGTGATTGCAGCTTCTCGACGTCGAACCTTCCTTGTGTTTGTTGGCGTGCGTTTTTTGCTGCACAGAGGCGGGTGCGAATCTTAGCTGCAACAAGATAGTGATCCGAGTCGATGTTAGGACCTCGGAGCGCACGCACATCTAAAACACTGGAAACGTGTCTTCCGTCTATTACAACATGATCGATCTGGTTGGCAGTTTTTCGATCCGGAGACAGCCAGCCATATTTCGGGCCCCGCGAAGTCGATCAGCCTCAACCTATTTGGGGATGTTTCCTGGTGGAGGCTGAATTTACCGACCGTAGTGCCAAAGATACTTTCTTTGCCCACCCTTGCGTTAAAATCGCCAAGCACGATTTTGACATCGTGGCGGGGGCAGCCCTCATAAGCGCGCTCCAAGCACTCGTAGAAGGCATCTTTAGTCACATCGTCCTTCTCTTCCGTCGGGACGTGGGCGCAAATCAGCGATATGTTGAAGAACCTCGCTTTGATGCGGATTGTGGCTAGACGTTCATTCACCGGAGTGAATGATAGTACTCGGCGACGGAGTCTCTCTCCCACCACGAATCCTACACCAAACTTGCGCTCCTTTATATGGCCACTGTAGTAAATGTCACAAAGACCTACTCGTCTCTGTCCTTGTCCCGTCCATCGCATTTCTTGGACGGCGGTGATGTCAGCCTTTATTTTTGCGAGGACATCAACCAGCTGGGCAGCGGCACCTTCCCAATTAAGGGTCCGGACATTCCAGGGCATGCCCTCAAAACGTAGTCCTTATTTCCCAAATCAAAAGGGGGGTCGCTCATTTTTGCTTCTTTGCGGAGTGGATGTTTCGCCTTCTCACTTTAGCTCGCGTTCACAACAGATGTTCTTAGGCTTCCCTTGATACTTGGTCAAAGACCGGAAGTAGTGAGCTGCTTGAGTCATATGTAAAAGAATCGTTTCTGGCCACTCCCAAGTGAATGGCGGTCAGAGAACTTTCCTAACTTGCGTGAACTTCTACATATGACTCCATCTTCCTGCAAAATACACGTAAATAAATAACGGTACGCAGCACTGCTCCAGAATGTGGGTTAATGGTGACTATTTATTTGACCAATAATCGGTCGGTGACTTTGGCATAACGTAAATTTCGTCGCAGATTTCCTGGCCGTCCGACGCCTACTAGTGAAAAGTAATCATGAGTGATGAGACCCATTTTCTTCTTAGCGGGTATGTACATATATAAGCAAAATTTACGCTTCTGGGGCACTGAAAATGCGCGTGTAACCCACGAAGAGCCATTACACCTGATCAAAATCAATGTATGGTGTTCAAAACATGACTCCTCGCTGGAGGAGTCATCGGACCTTTTTCCTTCGAAAACGTCGCGGGTCAAACGGTTGCTGTGAGTGGTGAGCGCTACAGAGCAATGATCAACGAGTTCTTTTTGCCGCAACTTGATGAATTGGGATTGGAAAACATGTGATTCCAACAGGACGGTGCAACGGCACACACTGCGTGTCACAACCGATATGCTGAAGGATGTATTTCCCGGGCTCCCAGTCTCCCGTTTTGGCGATTTGAAGTGGCCAGCAAGATCGCCTGATTTGACTGCTCCAGATTTCCTTTTGTGGGGCTTTTTGAATAGCGGGGTTATGTCAACAAGCCTCAGACTCTTACAGCTCTTAAAAACAGTGTCCGTCAAGAATGTGAGAACCTATCGCTGGAAGTTCTGGTCAAAGTGATGGGCCAAAATGCCATAAAAAGGACTCAAATGACAATCAACTGTGGCGGCAGCCATTTACATGATATCATATTCTCGACTTGATGTAAAAAAATTTAAAAGACCAAATGAAAATAATCCACAAGCGGAATCACAGTTCTTCATTTTTTAAAAAAATTACAGCCAAAAAACATCGGAAAGTTATTTTTACGCCACCTGTTATAAATTATAAGGATGAAAAGAAGAGTTGAAAAGAAAGTATTGAACGGCTCGGAGAGGTCATTCCCGATTCTGACGGAGCTTTAGGTGTTGCTCAACGTCAGCTTACCGTATTAGTTTTTTCACACAATACGCTCGATAGAACCTTATACGCGATGTTGAGGAGGCTAATCCCACGGTAGTTGGCGCAGATTTTGGGGTCACCTTTCTTATGAATTGAGCATAGCACACTTAAATTCCATCGTTGGGCATGCTTTCGTCCGACCATATTTTACAAAGAAGCTGATGCATGCTCCTTATCAGTTCTTCGCCGCCGTGTTTGAAGGGCTCGGCCGGCAATCCGTCGGCCCCTGCCGCTTTGTTGTTCTTCAGGCGGGCAATTGCTATTCGAAGTTCTTCATGGTCGGGTAATGGAACGTCTGCTCCATCGTCATCGATTGGGGAATCGGGTTCTCATTCTCCTGGTGTTGTGCGTTCGCTGCCATTCAGCAGGTTGGAGAAGTGTTCCCTCCATAATTTAAGTATGCTCTGGGCATCGGTGACTAGATCACCTTTGGGGGTTCTACAAGAGTATGCTCCGGTCTTGAAACCTTCTGTAAGCAGCCGCATTTTTTCGTAGAATTTTCGAGCATTACCCCTGTCGGCCAGCTTATCAAGCTCTTCGTACTCACGCATTTCGGCCTCTTTTTTTCTTCTGTCTACAAATCGACGTCGAATCTTCGTTGTGTTTGTGGCGCGCGTTTTTTGCTGCACAGAGGCGGGTGCGAATCTTAGCTGCAACAAGATAGTGGTCCGAGTCGATGTTAGGACCTCGGAGCGCACGCACATCTAAAACACTGGCGACGTGTCTTCCGTCTATCACAACATGATCGATCTGGTTGGTAGTTTTTCGATCCGGAGACAGCCAGGTAGCTTGATGAATCTTCTTGTGCTGGAATCTAGTACTACAGATAACCATATTTCGAGCCCCGGCGAAGTCAATCAGCCTCATCCCATTTGGGGATGTTTCGTCGTGGAGGCTGAATTTACCGACCGTAGTGCCAAAGATACCTTCTTTGCCCACCTTGGCGTTAAAGTCGCCAAGCACGATTTTGACATCGTGGCGGGGGCAGCTCTCATAAGCGCGCTCCAAGCGCTCTTAGAAGGCATCTTTGGTCACCTCGTCCTTCTCTTCCGTCGGGGCGTGGGCGCAAATCAACGATATGTTGAAGAACCTCGCTTTGATGCGGATTGTGGAGTGAATGGTAGTTCTCGGCGACGGAGTCTTTCTCCCACCACGAATCCCACACGAAATTTGCGCTCCTTTAAATGGCTACTGTAGTAAATGCCCCAAGGACCTACTCGTCCCAGTCATTGTCCCGTCCATCGCATTCCTTGAACGGTGGTGATGTCAGCCTTCACTCTAGCGAGGACATCAACCAGCTGGGCAGCCCTTCCCAATTAAGGGTCCGGACATTCCAGGTGCCCTTTTTTCGTTTGCCATGCTCGTCATCAAAAGGGGGGTCTCTCATCCGAGGCTTGTTGCTTCCTTTCATTGGGGGTGTTTTTTTACGTGGCGGGTCCCAAACCCAGCGCACAACCCTATGTAGGGGATATTTCGCCTTCTCACATTAGCTCGCCTTCGAACGGATGTTTTTTGGTTACCCAGAGGATACTTGGTCAAAGACCGGAAGTAGTTAGCTGCTTGAGCTATGTGTAAAAGAATAGTTTCTGGCCACTCCCAAGTGAATGGCGATCAGAGAACTTTCCTCACTTGCGTGAACTCAAAAATAAAAGACAATGCTGAGTTGTTTTTATGATTCCGAGGCTATTGTACACCGAGAGTTCGTCCCACCTGGCCAAACGATTAATGCTGTGTTTTACCTTGGTGTTATGAAGCGTCTTTTGTCACGCATTCGTCGTGCTCGACCACAATACCGTGAGGCAGGGTCCTGGCGCCTGTTGCACGATAATGCGCCGTGTCATCGGTCGACGCTTGTCACTGATTTTTTGACAAAAAACTCCATATTAACCATTAATCACTCACCCTACTCATCTGATCTGGCACCCTGTGATTTTTACCTATTTGAAAAACTTCATTTGCCCATGAAGGGACACTGGTTTCAGGACATTGCAGCTATCCAAAAGGCGACGACCGATATTCTCAAGAGCATTCCGAAAAATGACCTTAAACACTCATTTGAAATGCTAATTGACCGGGCTAAATGCTGTATCGAAGCACAAGGAAACTACTTTCAATAAAAAAGCATAACTTTTGAAAAATATAATTTTTTTTTGTTTTTTTTAACAGTCCTGTTTCTTTGCGACAGAACTTGTAAATTAACACATTTTTACATCCGCGAACGCGCAGATAAATGAGAACACGCGTGGTCTTTTATTGGTTTGCCAGATTCAAATCAAATATATATCTTCAACTAACTAGTATTTATACATTTAATTCTTATTTACATAAAGCTAGTTCATGATGAAGCTGAAGTGCATCAGCATATTTCGGCAGAATGTTAATCGTTCTTTTCTGTTTACAATTATTTTTACTATGTCTTCTTGTGAAAGCCACCAATTTTGTAATGGATTTTTTCATTCAGAAAGGCATATAAAATTCTTAAATAAGCAAAAACTTACATACACATTTTTATTTATAAGACTGGATAATTATAAAGTGCAAAGATTCATTTTTATTTACAATTCCGATAAAGGTGATGTGTGAATCGTCCCCAATTTACTATTATTTTGATTTAATTTATATATTTTTTTGGTTCGGGAATTTTGCGAGATTTTTTGTGTTTTAATATTGCAGAAGTTACGAAAATTATTCCTAAAATTAAAATTATATACCAACAAGTAAGAAAGCGCTAAGTTCGGGTGCAACATTTTATACTCTTCCAACTTGCACGAATCAAAACCAGAGAAATACCTTAAGGTCTAAAGCGTCAACCAGAGGATCGGAATCCAAAAAATTTTACATATACGTATACTATATTTAACTCATACACTGACTGACATATTCGGCATAAGATTGGCTAGAAAAAGGAAAATTATTATATGTAGTGTTTTGGTGTCGGGGTAGTATCGACTCGATTTTATCTATTAACTATTATCATGTCACATACTAAAAAAATAATTCCTGGCTTTTATTAAGGTACCTGAAATACAATCACTAATGACATAGCTGACTTTGCTGGATGTTCCAAAATTCTGATATTGGTTATATGGGGGCTTGGTCAAGTTTTCACCCAATTGTATTTGTTTTGGGCACAAAAACCACTGTTAGTAAACCACGCCTTGCAATTTTCGTGGAAATACGCCAAATAGTGGCCGATACATCCAGCCACCCAAAAGTTTGAAAATGTTTATATTGGGTATATGGTGGCTCAACGAAGTATTGACCCCAGTATCTATAGTTGACCGAAAATATTGGTCAACGTATGGGATATATAATTGAAATTCAGAGAGAATGTTTTCCTGATGATAGTATATCAGTGTGTTCAAAATGGGTTGAATCGGGTGAGTACTTCTCAAATCCAAAAATTTTGGACTTTCGGTAGACATTTAGGAAAAAGTTGCGAATTTTGTTTTTTTTGTTTTATTATATGTTCGGAAGACTTAATATATCGTAGTATCGGTAAGAATCCCTTCGCAAAAATTACATAACTTGTCTCTTCTGACCTTCAACATATGTAAGTCTCTACAACGATACATAATAAAAATTATGACAACCGAAACTATCACATCAATGTGACATGTTCGACAGTTGAAAACTCAGTTAATAACAACAAATTGATGATTGATATAGTATATTTGTCGGTTTAAAATGATATACCAATGATAACATACATAGTTCACAACTCTTTTCTTAGCCCTCTAAGTGTTTGATATAACCATGTACGATATGATTGGTGCAAAATCAACAAAAAATTAAGACAGACATGTTTTGGTCGCTCCAAGTATGTTTGCTTGTGAGTAATCACCACTTATGAATAAGAGAGTATGTAAGTAAGGAAGGGGTAAGTTCGGATGCAACCGAATATTTTATACTCTTGTAGCTTACAAGAATCAATTACTTTGAAATATATTACTTTATGGTGTAAAATGTCAACCTGAAGATGGAAATCCAAGAAATTTTATATATACATGTAGGAAAACGTGAATAATTTTATTTAGTTTACTTGTGTTGTTTTATTACAATTTGATTCACTTCTTTCAATTCATTTTATACAAAGAATTTCCTTCTTCCTACTTAATTGGAAATACTTCTTATTTCTTCTTTCGTTCTTATTTATTTGAAAATGCTCTTAATTCCATTTTTTTTACTCTTTAAAAGTTTTTCGGTCCAGAGTTGTACTTTCTCTTTATCGTGTTCAGTAACATAGTATTTTGTCTTCGTCCTACACTCGGCACCACATACTTTATGTGCAAATACAATATATAGTATATGTAACTCCTATACTGACAGATACATAAGGTTTATTAGTTAGTACATATATGGCAGTTGGGGTGGTATCGACAAGATTTCATCTATTTTCACTAGACATTTATTTCATGAAACCGCAACGATGAATATGTTCAGTGGTCTACTTGTATATGCTTATCTGTTCTATGTTGAACATGATATGTCACGTATACGCCATGGCCTACACCTGTTCATTTAAGCCACACCACCTTCGCTGCAAGAAAAACATGTACATATAACAAGCCCATTTCATTTTTAATGTGTGTTTGAATGTTTAACTAAGCGTGTCGGCGGAGCTTTTGCTGTCAGGTTGACGTTTACAGTGTAAATTGCGGTGCAAATTTCAAACTGATTTTATGTTATTAACAATTTTCAATGATTTGTTGTGGCTATTTAAGTGCCTGACTTTATTAATTGCTGTGATTTAAATGGCGTATTTAATAAAATTTCTTTTTAAATAAAATGGGAATTTTGTGATGTTTGACACTGCGTAAGGAAATTTTAAGAAGTTGGCGGCATATACAATAATGGATTGGAGGTGAGCCAAGTGTTGCATTGTACAAATGTATATACATATATTTATCACAACCAATATCGCGCATTATAAATAAAACTATAAATGAAACATATGTTCCCGCATGACAATCATGTATCCACAATTTGTATTTGAGTATTAAATTAGGCGTAACCAAAGTTGATTGAGGTTTATCGTTACTAATCAAGCAATTGTTTGATTACTGGCACAAGTTGGTGAAGTATTTGTGGTAATTTTACTAAGTTTATAAGCCGCAATGTTATAGGTTGCGGTACATATGTAAACCAGGGTTGTAAAATTGAATGCAAACCATACCAACCGCATCAAGCATTTAAGCTTCTGCATTAACATTCAAACATGTTGATGCTATATGCTCATACATATTGACTCTACAAGTATAGTGTCTACATATACATATACTTGTAGGTATAGGAATATCAACTATGCTATGAAGCCAAAAAGTCAAAACTTTAATTAATTTGATTTTTTTGAAGTTCAAAGCCGCTTGCGTTCAAAATTACAGTAATACTTACAAAATAAGCAATATGTAATATTCTCATAAAGGCAGTAAATTAAGAGTGAAAAGTAGTTTCTATTTTTTCCTTATTAATTGATAGAAAAATTCATGTCCCGCTTCCAACTATTTTCAAAAATATTTCTTTTCATAGATTTTGTTATTAAGATTTTTTTGTTAACATAAGTTTTTAAATGATATTAATGGTTGAAGTTTGATTAGATTAAGGCATACCTTAGGTTATTTTTTTAAGTATCTAATGCACTAAATTTTGCACCCGAACTGATTCAAAAATTATTTAAAGGAGCCAATATCAGAATTCGACGAGGGTCGTGGCTCTACCCATATTTAGGTGAACACCCATAACACGGTATCTGTCTTACTAATTTCAACTAAATTTCGGAAAAAATATTATCTTGACATTGCTATGTTACAGTGCGAATATGATCGAAATCAGACTACAAATACTTCCCATAATCAAAGGCTAAATTCCATCTGATTCTTTCAGTTTTCGGTATACAAATCAAGCACCAGTAAATGTAACGGGATTAAACTTTGCTACTACAAATATTTCAGCCACCACATATCTAATAAGTGGACCGTTGTGTAGGAATCGGGGAAGTGTTGATCTCCCTTATTCACCCAATAGAAAGATTGGGTTCGAGTAGACTTTATATCACATGTAAGTTATCTTCATATATTTTTGAGGAAATGTACTTTTTCACTTCGTTGTACACCTTTAAGCTTAAAATGGATGAAATCAAGTGAAAACTGACACTGCCCCATAAAACCAGTATCTTTGTTTTCGCATATCGGGTTGACTTTTTTCGCTATATAATGGTATATGAAGTACTTTAATGTATGTGAGGTACTTTAATGAAACTCAGACTCAGTTAATAATATGTGGCAATGCCAAACATAGATAAAACGTGTCTCCCATGTATCTAATATGAAATTTTCAAACTTCTTCCAACTTTCACTTGGTTTTAAACCATAGATATCGGTCAATATTTAAGATATCTGAGCAATATAACTACATTTTTGCTATAATATTCTATACTTTACGCATACTCTGTGTAGGTAAAAATATTCCCTGTTCAAGGTGTTCGTATAAAACAACTAAAAGTGCGAGTGAAACAAGAGAGTAGGGAGGTAAGTTCGGGTGTAACCGAGCCCTTTATTTTCTCGGAATATGAAGGAATTAAAGGCGAGGAGGAGGGGATTACTTTGAAGTAAATGAAATGGACAAAATTCACCTTTCAGTTTGATCACAGTTTGCAGGCGTTTTCTCATTGTTTGAAAACGAATCTGTACTTGCACGGAAAGTGCTTCCCATTCCTTATACAATAACATTTTTCATTAGCTATTTTTTTATTTATTCAACAATTTCGAAAATATTGTGTTATATTTGTTTTCACAATGCAGTAGATACAAAAATTATATAGCAAATTTCAATTATTGAAACATATTGTAAATACAAAACGAAAAGGACTGCAAATCGCATTTTCCCGTCAGTCAATTACAAATCACCCTATATTTAAGTACATACATGCCTTGCCGTGATTCTGTAAACATCGAGATATAAGAGAATATTTACTGAAAACTGTGTAGCATACAAAATATATGACGCGTTTTCGAAAATAAAAAATCAGATATTTTAGTATTTCTTAGAAGGGAATTTATTACAAAAAAACTATTTATTAGTATTGTTTATTCATTTCGACGCAAGAAAAGCTTCAGGCACAACAAAACTGGAATTAAAATCTATGTGAGGTAATGAGCACTTTTGTCCCCATTGGTCATTTTCCTCGTCATAGACTGATACACATATTTTGCCAGCAGAGATGCCAAATAGCCCATAGTTTATTCTCTAGCGATATGCCAGCTAGGAGATCACCGCTAACTTCCAAAGAGCAAATCTGTGAAATGTTTTCAAGAATATTTAGTTTGACATCAAGCGATTGGCAAAAATCAAGTTAATATACCTTAGACCATGAGTCTTGCTGAGGATTGTAACGTTCAACAAGGCAGTTATTGTCTTTATTGCTTAAAATATAAATGTGACCATTATGTGCAGCTGTCTGTAATATAAAAAGTAGCAATAAACGTTGTATTTAATTTTAATAGAGCTAAGAGGGCGACTAAATAAATAAGAGACTATTTTGAGTAAGACAATTTTGGTTATTTTTATCGAAGCGGAGCTATTTTGGCTGGTTTTGAAAACTCCAAGGTAAGCTTGGAACAAATTGACTCTCTTATTGTACCGACAGTATATATTTCACAAATAAATTGGAAAATTCTACGAAATCATTACTTGCTGAACGTTATACTAATATTAATAAGTATTTTTTAATCTAACTTACAACAGTATCAGTGTGAAATCCTCTCATTTTCGCACAAGAAGTCCAAGTATTCGAATCCGGGTTGTAGCATTCGATAGATTTTAGGTAGCTATCGACATTATAGCCGCCCATTATGTATATTTTACTATTCAAACTCACTGCACTGGCCATATGGTGGCGTCTAATTTCATAAATTTCTTCCACAATGTTGCAGATATATAATGCAACCCTAAAATTTAAATTTGTTTACAAACAAATTCATAATGAGCCATACAAAATTGCTATTAGTTTTGTACGCAAACTTATTCTGACTAGTGTATGTACATACATACATACATATGTATCTTAAATATTAAAGTGATAGATTCCGACTGAAGGGAATTCCGTCAAATTGACTTTAAAAAATATGGTCTTAGTTCGCAAATGGAACTTGAGAAGTTTTGAAACTTTTTATTTCCCTCACTTAAAAAAATAGGTGCCAATTTCAAAATGGAATGCGGAAAGGGGTTTCTCTTTCAGATAAATTTAAATAAAATATAAAATTCGTAACAGGCTAGAAACCAAAACCAAAGTTTATTTCAAAGTTATCGAAATTGCATGTCATAATATTACCTCAAACGAAAACAAAGCTTTCTTAAAACATTAAAAAACCACAATTTACAAAATCTTACTTCTTGCTACCTTATACCTTTTTATTTTCAGTGTTCGTATTCCATATCTGTTTTTGAAATTAGTGATCCACCCATTGCTAGCACGAAAGCCACCTGTTCCAAGTTTTTTGCTCGTTGTTTTGCAAACCAGTTCTTGAGTGCTTTTTCCATTTTTGGAAGTTCTGATGGTTTAAACGTTTTCCTCTTTCCTGGACCAGATTCAGCATGCGACACGAACTTCTTTATGGTGGCTTCATTTTTCTTAATACGAGCTATTGTTGATCTCTGCACTTGAAAACTTTTGGCTAAGGAATTGACAGAATATCCTGCACTTAGTTTCTTTAAAATGTCCACTTTATCTTTTATTGCTAGCAACGTAAATTTTTTCCTTGCCATTATGAAACCGCACTACACAAAACGTCAGTTAAAACTGATTCAAATCTCCTTAAACGCACATGCGTAAGAGTTACAAGAATTCATCATCGAAAAAAACGGGACTTCTCAGAAATGTATTCGAACTAAGGAACCGTTACCAAAATCAACAAGGTCTTGTCGCAAGTATCGAAGTAAAATTTTTTGGATGTCGCAAGTACTGAGTATATACTGTAAAATATTTCTTTGTTGCAAGAATCGAGGTGTTGCAAGTATCGAGATGTGCAAGAATCGAGGTACCACTGTTTGTCAAAATGGTATTTTCATTGTGTCGTTGGGATTGTAGTAAACTCGAATCCGCTTCTACTTGAATAACAAGTTTACTCGTAAAATAATCAATATTTGGGAATCGTCCTTTATTTTCAAAAGTCGATCGAAAATCGAATCTTGACATTCGATTTTACAGTTAAGTGACTCATTTTGATGTTCAGCATACGAGCACAAGATACCCTGCAATCAAAAAACCCAATATATGTAAATCCAACTACAAATTAATTAATTCTATTAAATTCTATTTCTTGTTAATTATATTTATTAAAACGGTAGCGCCTTGGGAATTTATTTCAAAAAAAGCAAATAATGGATCTAATGTCCAGTGTGACGAATATGGAAAACAACTGAAATATAAAAATTGTATGACGAGCTTACCAATTAAACACTAATAAATTGAGTTAAGTGTTTGTGTTTAGGATTCGGGAGTTATTCAATGAAAAAGGACGGAAACCGTAAAAGGATTGCAACCATGTTTGGCATCAAATTATTGCTATATTATAGATCAAAGGCTCACTTAATTTCAGTACTAAAATGTAAATATATATATATATATATATATATAATAATATATATATATATATATATATATATATATATATATATATTTATAAATATATATATTTTTGTGATATAAACTCAACTAAAGAGTAGTAGTGGTAGAGAGTTTAATATATTGTGTATCGGAGGAATATGAGGTTTGAACCGATTTAAATATTATTCATATCATTCCAGATGCTGTTTGAGCAAACATGTTCCCATTCCACATATACATAGACTACCATTAATATATTCAATATTCTACGATCACTGAAATTCAATACTAAATCTCACAGATTAATCGTTATTTTCGCTAAAAAGGTAAACGGTAAAAAAGTCATAGAAGCTGGGCACTACGTATTCAGTATTTGAGGGTTTGCAAACTTGTGGTCCGATTTCGATTTTTATAACATTTTTTCCTGATTTGTAAAAAATATATTTCATCGTCTGATGACTGGACCATCTCAAACATCTGTATGCATACGGGTACACTAGATAACTTGAAAGCAAGGATCGAGTTGAATTTACTTATTTAAAACATTTTATTTAATATTGTATTTTTTTTTTCTTACAAAAGGAAAGTTAAATAACTAGTAATGGCCACGAGTTGTACGCAAAAACCAACTCTTCAGAGTAATTCGACTGAGGCGAACCGTTTCATGGAGAAATTAATGGCGAAAATATTTTGCTTTTACGACGAGCAGTCTCTAATCGATGTGACATTTAAATTTACGGACTCAACGGCTGCGTAAGTATTACTTTGTCCTCAGCTTAAATAAAATGTTATAGATTAATATTTGTAATTCTTGGAATGCACAGTATACCCGCGCATCGTTTGATACTCGCAGCAGCGAGTCCTTACTTTGAGAACATTTTCAATAGCGAGCAAGGCAATAATTCCGTTATCGAAATAAATGATATCGATAGCGATATTTTTGAGCGTCTAATAGCCTTTTGTTACACCGGCCAGACACTCATTACCGTTAACAATGTCGGTGCTATGGTAAAAGCGGCAATCGTTTTGCAGTTGGACGATGCCATAACCAGTAGCGTGGACTACCTTATGTCACATATCGATGAATATACATTGCAGGGTGCTTACACGCTAGAGCGTGAAACGCAATGTGAATTTCTTAAGCAGAAAATCATCGAATTCGAAACACAGAATTTTATGAAGGTAAGTCTAAATATACACGTAATGTCTCACAATAGCGGTACTTGTGTAATCGACATTTGTTTCTATGTAATAATACTAGATCAGCCAAAGCAATGAGTTTTTGAATTTTGATGTTGAAAAAATGCAACGTCTTCTGGAATCTGACAATTTGAATATAGCACGTGAGGAAGATGCCTACGATGCCATAAAACGCTGGTTCAATTACGATGTTCCAGGGCGTCAAGAGCAACTGCCACTTTTAATAGCTTGTCTCCGGCTTATCCAATTCGATGCAGACTTTCTGTGGACACACATACATCCACTACCTGGCTGTGAGCTGCTGACCTTCAAGGCATTATTGTGGATCTGTAAGCCTGAAGCACGAACAAAGATAAATTTGCGATTTACAGAACCACGTGGAATCAGTGGTACAAATTGGGTTGAGAAAACAATCCTAGCGCTTTGCTCATCGGTAAGGGCACACTGTGGCTTATATTCAAAAATGATAATCTTAAATTAATATACTTACATTGTTTTTGGAATAGATCAATCCTAAGCTACTGCAATATAACAAAGCTGAGGATAAGTGGCAAGAATATGCGAGTATAAAATACAAATACCGATGGTATGGAACTATTTTAAAGGATGATAATTTATTATTTATTGGCGGTAATAAAAAAGGTGAATCAGTCAACAATGTCCGCAGCTGGAATATTCGGAATAAGACTTGGCAAAATTTGCCCGTCATGAATCAAGCAAGAGACGAACACTGTGTTGTCGAATTAGATGGTAAAATCTACGCGATTGGTGGTAGTGAGGGAAATAATACTCTGTCGTCGGTGGAAAGGTAAATACGTTTAAATTTATATCGAATTACCTAACGATGGCGATTGTGAGGTTTAACAATTTCAGGTTAACTTTATGCCTAATAGTGAAAGTACTTTAGTCTAGATGTGGTAGATTAGTATGGACGGTGGACAGAATAAGTAGTTCTACATTTAGAAAGGAGGGAATTCAGTAAAATGTTATGATCTGATTGACTCTGACTTTAGAAAACTCTAACTCTTTGACATTGTCAACGACTTCTTTAGAATAATTCTAATTGTTTTTTTAGTATGCATTCTTTTTTCATTGCTTTTGTTTATTTCCAGATATACGACTTCTGAAGGTTGGAAGTTCGTGAAGAGCTTGATTGTTGGACGATTTCAGGCCAGTGCAGTGAGTTTGAATAGTAAAATATACATAATGGGCGGCTATAATGTCGATAGCTACCTAAAATCTATCGAATGCTACAACCCGGATTCGAATACTTGGACTTCTTGTGCGAAAATGAGAGGATTTCACACTGATACTGTTGTAAGTTAGATTAAAAAATACTTATTAATATTAGTATAACGTTCAGCAAGTAATGATTTCGTAGAATTTTCCAATTTATTTGTGAAATATATACTGTCGGTACAATAAGAGAGTCAATTTGTTCCAAGCTTACCTTGGAGTTTTCAAAACCAGCCAAAATAGCTCCGCTTCGATAAAAATAACCAAAATTGTCTTACTCAAAATAGTCTCTTATTTATTTAGTCGCCCTCTTAGCTCTATTAAAATTAAATACAACGTTTATTGCTACTTTTTATATTACAGACAGCTGCACATAATGGTCACATTTATATTTTAAGCAATAAAGACAATAACTGCCTTGTTGAACGTTACAATCCTCAGCAAGACTCATGGTCTAAGGTATATTAACTTGATTTTTGCCAATCGCTTGATGTCAAACTAAATATTCTTGAAAACATTTCACAGATTTGCTCTTTGGAAGTTAGCGGTGATCTCCTAGCTGGCATATCGCTAGAGAATAAACTATGGGCTATTGGTGGCATCTCTGCTGGCAAAATATGTGTATCAGTCTATGACGAGGAAAATGACCAATGGGGACAAAAGTGCTCATTACCTCACATAGATTTTAATTCCAGTTTTGTTGTGCCTGAAGCTTTTCTTGCGTCGAAATGAATAAACAATACTAATAAATAGTTTTTTTGTAATAAATTCCCTTCTAAGAAATACTAAAATATCTGATTTTTTATTTTCGAAAACGCGTCATATATTTTGTATGCTACACAGTTTTTAGTTAATATTCTCTTATATCTCGATGTTTACAGAATCACGGCAAGGCATGTATGTGCTTAAATATAGGGTGATTTGTAATTGACTGACGGGAAAATGCGATTTGCAGTCCTTTTCGTTTTGTATTTACAATATGTTTCAATAATTGAAATTTGCTATATAATTTTTGCATCTACTGCATTGTGCAAACAAATATCATTAATATAACACAATATTTTCGAAATTGTTGAATAAATAAAAAAATAGCTAATGAAAAATGTTATTGTATAAGAAATGGGAAGCACTTTCCACGCAAGTACAGATTCGCTTTCAAACAATGAGAAAACGCCTGCAAACTGTGATCAAACTGAAAGGTGAATTTTGTCCATTTCATTTACTTCAAAGTAATCCCCTCCTCCTCGCCTTTAATTCCTTCATATTTCAAGAAAATAAAGGGTTTGGTTACACTCGAACTTACCTCCCAACTCTCTTGTTTCACTCGCACTTTTTGTCGTTTTATACGATCATCTTGACGTGGAATAATTTTACGTACACAAAGTATGCGTAAAGTATAGAATATTGGAGAAAAAATGTATTTATATTGCTCAGATATCTTAAATATTGACCGATATCTATGGTGTAAAACCCTGGAAGTTGGAAGAAGTTTGAAAATTTCACATTAGACACGATTTTATCTATGTTTGGCATTACCATATATTATTAACTGAGTTTGAGTTTGAGTTTCATTAAAGTACCTCATATACAAGAAAGTACTTCATATACCATTATATAGCGAAAAAGTCAACCCGATATGCGAAAACAAAGATACTGGTTTTATGGGGCAGTGTCAGTTTTCACTTGATTTCATCCATTTTAAGCTTAAAGGTGTACAACGAACTGAAAAAGTACATTTCCTCAAAAATATATGAAGATAACTTACATGTGATATAAAGTCTACTCGAACTGCGACAATCTTTCTATTGGGTGAATAAGGGAGATCAACACTTCCCCGATTCCTACACAACGGTCCACTTATTAGATATGTGGTGGCTGAAATAATTGTAGGAGCAAAGTTTAATCCCGTTACATTTACTGGTGCTTGATTTGTATACCGAAAACTGAAAGAATCAGATGGAATTTAGCCTTTGATTATAGGAAGTATTTGTAGTCTGATTTCGATCATATTCGCACTGTAACATAGCAATGTCAAGATAATATTTTTTCCGAAATTTAGTTGAAATTAGTAAGACAGATACCGTGTTATGGGTGTTCACCTAAATATGGGTAGAGCCACGACCCTCGTCGAATTCTGATATTGGCTCCTTTAAATAATTTTTGAATCAGTTCGGGTGCAAAATTTAGTGCATTAGATACTTAAAAAAAAAAAAAAAACGTTAACTTCAGTTGCACCGAAGCTAAATACCCTTCACAGGTGCATTTCTGTTAGTAACTATGTGTTCAGTTTGTATGGAAGCTATATGCTATAGTAATCCGTTCTAAACAAGTTTTTTAGAGATTACATTGTTGCCTTAAAAAATAACATATATCAAATTTCGTCAATATATTTTGTCAAATGTGAAAGTTTTTCATACAAGAACTTGATTCCGATCGTTCAGTTTATATGGCAGCTATATGCTATAGTTAACCGATATGATCAATTTCTTCGGAGATTACACTGTTGCCTTAGAAAATAACATATACCAAATTTCGTGAATATATCTTGTCAAATGTGAAAGTTTTCCATACAAGCATTTGATTCCGATCGTTCAGTTTGTATTACAGCTATATGTTATAGTGGTCCGATATCGGCAGTTCCGACAAATGAGCAGCTTCTTGAAGAGATAATGACGTTTGCAAAATTTCAAAAACTGAGGGACTAGTTCGTATATATACAGACAGACGGACATGGCTAAATCAACTGATCATTTATATATATACTTTATAGGGTCTCCGACGATTCCTTCTGGGTGTTACAAACTTCGTGACAAACTTAATATACCCTGTTCAGGGTATAAAAAAAATAACCTAAGGTATGCCTTAATCTAATCAAACTTCAAGCGTTAATATCATTTAAAAAGTTATGTTAACAAAAAAATCTTAATAACAAAATCTATGAAAAGGAATATTTTTGAAAATAGTTGGAAGCGAGACATGAATTTTTCTCTCAGATATTAAGAAAAAAATAGAAACTACTTTTCACTCTTAATTTACTGCCTTTATGAGAATATTACATATTGCTTATTTTGTAAGTATTACTGTAATTTTGAACGCAAGCGGCTTTGAACTTCAAAAAAATCAAATTAATTAAAGTTTTACCCTTTTGGCTTCATAGCATAGTTGATATTCCTATACCTACAAGTATATATATAGACACTATACTTGTAGAGTCAATATGTATGAGCATATAGCATCAACATGTTTGAATGTTAATGCAGAAGCTTAAATGCTTGATGCGGTTGGTATGGTTTGCATTCAATTTTACAACCCTGGTTTATATATGTACCGCAACCTATAACATTTCGGCTTATAAACTTAGTAAAATTACCACAAATACTTCACCAACTTGTGCCAGTAATCAAACAATTGCTTGATTAGTAACGATAAACCTCAATCAACTTTGGTTACGCCTAATTTAATACTCAAATACAAATTGTGGATACATGATTGTCATGCGGGAACATATGTTTCATTTATAGTTTTATTTATAATGCGCGATATTGGTTGTGATAAATATATATACATTTGTACAATGCAACACTTGGCTCACCTCCAATCCATTATCGTATATGCCGCCAACTTCTTCAAATTTCCTTACACAGTGTCAAACATAACAAAATTCCCATTTTATTTAAAAAGAAATTTTATTAAATACGCCATTTAAATCACAGCAATTAATAAAGTCAGGCACTTAAATAGCCACAACAAATCATTGCAAATTGTTAATAACATAAAATCAGTTTCAAATTTGCACCGAAATTTACACTGTAAACGTCAACCTGACAGCAAAAGCTCCGCCGACACGCTTAGTTTAACATTCAAACACACATTAAAAATGAAATGGGCTTGTTATACATGTTTTTCTTGCAGCGAAGGTGGTGTGGCTTAAATGAACAGGTGTAGGCCATGGCGTATACGTGACATATCATGTTCAACATAGAACAGATAAGCATATACAAGTAGACCACTGAACATATTCATCGTTGCGGTTTCATGAAATAAATGTCTAGTAAAAATAGATGAAATCCTGTCGATACCACCCCAACTGCCATATATGTACTAACTAATAAACCTTATGTATCTGTCAGTATAGGAGTTACATATACTATATATTGTATTTGCACATACAAGTATGTGGTGCCGAGTTTAGGACGAAGACAAAATACTATGTTACTGAACACGATAAAGAGAAAGTTCAACTCTGGACCGAAAAACTTTTAAAGAGTAAAAAAATGGAATTAAGATCATTTTCAAATAAATAAGAACGAAAGAAGAAATAAGAAGTATTTCCAATTAAGTAGGAAGAAGGAAATTCTTTGTATAAAATGAATTGAAAGAAGTGAATCAAATTGTAATAAAACAACACAAGTAAACTAAATAAAATTATTCACGTTTTCCTACATGTATATATAAAATTTCTTGGATTTCCATCTTCAGGTTGACATTTTACACCATAAAGTAATATATTTCAAAGTAATTGATTCTTGTAAGTTACAAGAGTATAAAATATTCGGTTACATCCGAACTTACCCCTTCCTTACTTACATACTCTCTTATTAATAAGTGGTGATTACTCACAAGCAAACATACTTGGAGCGACCAAAACATGTCTGTCTTAATTTTTTGTTGATTTTGCACCAATCATATCGTACATGGTTATATCAAACACTTAGAGGGCTAAGAAAAGAGTTGTGAACTATGTATGTTATCATTGGTATATCATTTTAAACCGACAAATATACTATATCAATCATCAATTTGTTGTTATTAACTGATTTTTCAACTGTCGAACATGTCACATTGATGTGATAGTGTCGGTTGTCATAATTTTTATTATGTATCGTTGTAGAGACTTATATATGTTGAAGGTCAGAAAAGACAAGTTATGTAATTTTTGCGAAGGGATTCTTACCGATACTACGATATATTAAGTCTTCCGAATATATAATAAAACAAAAAAACAAAATTCGCAACTTTTTCCTAAATGTCTACCGAAAGTCCAAAATTTTTGGATTTGAGAAGTACTCACCCGATTCAACCCATTTTGAACACACTGATATACTATCATCAGGAAAACATTCTCTCTGAATTTCAATTATATATCCCATATATTTTCGGTCAAATGTCAACTATAGATACTGGGGTCAATACTTCGTTGAGCCACCATATACCCAATATAAACATTTTCAAACTTTTGGGTGGCTGGATGTATCGGCCACTATTTGGCGTATTTCCACGAAATTTGCAAGGCGTGGTTTACTAACAGTGGTTTTTGTGCCCAAAACAAATACAATTGGGTGAAAAACTTGACCAAGCCCCCTTTAACCAATAACAGAATTTTGGAACATCCAGCAAAGTCAGCTATGTCATTAGTGATTGTATTTCAGGTACCTTAATAAAAGCCAGGAATTATTTTTTTAGTATGTGACATGATAACAGTTAATAGATAAAATCGAGTCGATACTACGCCGACACCAAAACACTTGTTTAAACTCAACAAAGATTTATCATTCCTTACCTCTGGTGGGGGGAAATGAAACCGTCTTTCGTCGAGTGAGAAGTATTTCATTCTGATTTTATTGTTAATTTTTCTTTGCTTATATACAAATTTTTGAAAACTATCTTAACTAACTAAATATATGTGTGTGTATGTATGTTACAGCCCACCACATGGGGTTGTTTTCAACCATACAATGCCATACATGTGTGCGTGTGTGGTCATACAATTTGTAAGTTGTATGGTTTGGGCTGTTTTCAAGTGCACAAGTGCATTTGTAATCAATTGCCCAAACCTAAGTAAATATGTTTATATAACATATCTTGAGTACATGCGTATTACATTTAAATGCATACGTGCCTCATGTATGTATGTACATATGTATATGTATGTATATTTATGGGTTTATTTATGTATGTATTGTATTGCCTCGGATTGGCGAAGATAAGCCTGTTCAATATATTTGAACATATTGCCGAGGGAAAGAAATGATTATTAGTGGACTGTATAACTTATTACAATAGCTACAATATTTCTTATCTTATTTGTAAATAATATAAAATCGTCTAAATATAAATATATTAATTATTCCGCCTTTTTTGAAGTAATGATCCTGTTCAATTTTGAACATTCTCCCTGGCGGCAAAAGTGACTGCAGCTTGTAGTCGTCGCCTGGTTTTCAATCGATACTAAATGAAGATTTCTGCTAGCACGCCGACTATAAAGAATAATAATGCGTACTGAATGTCCATGTTCATTTTTGAACATTCTCCCGGGCGGCAAAAGTGACTTCTAACCGCAGATTTTAATCGACGTTTCGATTGTTAACGCAAGCTGCCATGGTATTAGTAACTCCCAAATGGTTGTTACTACATCCGCCTTTCCAACTGGATCTATTTCGGCTATTTCGATAGTTTTACTTACGTCTTTTTTATTATGGTCCTGGAAAAGGATTTCTTTATCGCGTTGCTTATCCTTCTCCACTTCAAGTTTTTTTGATGCATCGTCCTTTGTTTCAGTAGTTTGTTTGTCGTCTCTCGTCTTAGAAGTTGTGTCTCGTATCTTCTTGTCTTCATCTTTTTTTGTTGTATCCACACGTCTTTTGGCGACACTTCGACTGGCATCCGACGAAGATGTCATTGTTGCGTAGCCATAACAACTTGTACCCGGAGTTCGGGAGTTGGTGACCACCTTGGCTCCGATAACTTTGCCATATTTAGAAAATATAGTTTTCAGATCACTGGCTCTCGTTAATGAAGATAACCCGATACCAAAAGATTACGTGAAGGTTTTGTCTGCTTTCCTGTGGACGACAATTTTGTAGATGTATTCACTATGTCATCCTTCTGCGAAGTCTTGTTTGAAGATGATTTTTGTTCACTAATGTCTTTATCCTTTTTGTCGCCGGATTTCTCATCTTTTCTCTTTGATTTATCGTCATCGGGCTTGCTGCATTGGCGTTCGTCTTTACTGCTGCTGGATCCACCCTTGGATGTTCTTATGTCCTTCAAAGCTGCAACCGTTTTTGTACTCTTTTGCGCTGAATTCCTGCCGGTATTATCACCTTCTGCATCGGTGCATTTTTCCTTTATGTATTTTAGTGCAGTAGTAAAATCTTCCTTCTGTGTTTTAGCATCATCTCCATAATATGATCAGCTACTTCAGTTTCGTCTTCAAACGATTTAACCTGGACTTCACTTTCCCACATTTTTCCAAAATATGAGCCTGCCGGAAGAGATAGATGACAAGTTACCAATTTAGTTGGTTTTTCCTCAGTTTTTGAAGCCTTATGAAGTTCTTCAAGTGACTCTTCTTCAACTTCAACTTCATATAGGTTTTTGTCTTCCTTTATTACTTCTGCTGTTTCCTCCTCAGCAGAAGACAGATCTATATACAAGGTAGATAAAAGATTGGAACTTTTGTACATTTTAAATCCGAGTCAAAAACGGTATAAATTTTCAAGTCACGCTGAAGAGAAATATAACTAATTTCGGGCTCTCTTTTTGTAATCTCGCTAAACAAAGTTTGAGATTTTGGAAATACTCCGCCGTTATTTCAAAATATAAATTTTCAACTTCAGGAAAAATTTTTGAAAAATAATTTGTGTGAAAATTGTGCATTTGAAGAAACACAATTTTCAAATGTTTAATATGATCACTTTTTATTGCAGTGATTTGGTGGAGATCTTCCATTACTTCTCTGAGAGTTGAATTCTCCTCTTGAATATGAAGATTCCAAGATCCAAATCAAATGTATGTGACTTGTATGTATTTGTCAGGGTGTTGCTTGTTTTTCTCCAAAGAAATCGTTGGAGGTATTTGATTTGGCCGCCTAGTTGACCTTGCTGTGCCTCGACTCACAGCCGCTGAATATCTCTTGGATAGCAGTTAGATCACTGCGTTTAGTCTCTGCTAAAACGGCTTATGCGATCGGTTTTAATGCGGGAATATACACCCGTACACCCGTCTAACAATTTAATTTTGCCTGTATTTGTATTAATAACAGGGCTTCTTTAAATTTGGCTGAGCTCTTTTTTTTTTTTGTTTTAGGCTCGATAGGACCAAAAAATGTTATTAAAGGTTCTAATATGCGGGAATATACACCCGTCTTACAATTATTTTTTTTATGTTGCCTGTATTTTAAACAGGGATTTTTTGTATGTTGCCTGTTTTTTAAATACAGACTTTTTGATTTTGGCCGAGCTCTTCATCCGGCTCGAAGGACCAAAAAATGTAAAAAAACTCAAAAAAAGATTATTTATTCCTTCCCTGCAAAAAATTGTGCGACTAATCTCTAAAGAGAGTATTCCGGGACTAGTCTCGATGTGGAACAATTGAGTATTAATTAGTCGCAACTAGTCTCAAACGGGTATAATTGGAGATCAATTAGTCTCAATTAATCCCTATCGGGTACTATTGGGAAAAAAGTTAGAATTTTGGCAAAAATACATTCATAAATTTCAAAGCAAAGTTACTGAATTTCCTTCCATTCAATTATCATAACCTATTACATTTAAAAAAAACCATAAGTAATGAATTTCGTACATGTCTTTGCACTAGCAAGAGGCGGTGTACAAAAACATTGAAACTTTTTACAAACTGAAAAATTTTTATAAGAAATTTTAATCAGAACGAAAGATAATTGAACTATCTCCATTTTCATATATGCGTTAACATTGTATATTTTTAAACATGCTTATAAAACAAAGCCCATGCTAACAACATTTTGTATTTCGACATGTACTTTTGACTTGCATAAAACAATAAATATAGCCTTGAAGCATTTACAAAATAAATGAATTTTTTTTAATTCATTATGGATTAAAAGATAATTAAACTATCTTTCTTTTAGTATACATTAACATTAATAATTTCCAAACATTTTTATGAAAAATAGCTTTTTCTAACAGAATTTTATATTTCAATCATGTACGTATTTGTCTCAAGAGCGGCATTCAAATGTAGGCTTCCATGATGATACTTGGTTTTTAATAAAATCTGGATCTGTAAAAGCATTGATAATAGATTCAAGAGCAACAATATAATCCACCAATAAATGCTTACTTAAAAAAACCAACATACCTTATTATCAAATCCCCTGCAGAACGTTCCAGACTCTGATGAAATAACCAACTGTTGGTTGCTTATGTGATTAGCCGTAGAACAAAACAGTTGCATGCTGCAATAATTCATAATATAATTAATTTATTGTGAGATTTACACAACTATATTTCAATAACAACTTACCAATTGCTTCATTTGGTTGTTTATCTGCACTTCTGCGACTTTGTTTACATTTAAATACAGTGTTGTTAAGTTAGGGAAATTTCCCTTTTTTTGTGCTACTTACAAACAAAGGGGAAATTTCATCGATGTACTTTTTCTTAAATATCGTCGAGCTAAATGATATAACCTAAAAGATAAATATTTAAGACGTTTGGAGATTTGATTTTAATACCTACATTTCGATTCGAAGTGAAATTTAGGTTATAATGATTAATAACCTGATGTTAGAAACAATTAATATGCAAGAGAATATTTTCGCTATACACGAAATCTCAATCATTGTACTTTTTGTATCACTTATGGTTCAAAGAAATGATCATTTATAATAGCTTTTTCTTCAATAAGAAGATAGAATACTGCTTTAAGTAAAAGCCTGGATATTAGGCATGCTGTCAATTATTCTCTAAGCATAGACCTTTGTTTCTGCAAATATTTAGTAAGCTGTAGATCTGAGCAAAGCTTGTATTTTATAAGCATATTATCATTTTTAACAATTATTGATTTGGATTTAAAACCACTCAAGCCAATTCATTTTGAAATTGTGAGCCTTTTCAACCTAAGCTCGAAAATGTCTTACGTAGTTAACAACACTCTTTTCACAGTTGCAGAACTAGAAGTCGAAACCTATCGACGTCTCTATATCGATAATTATCTACTGATATTATACCATTATTATATCGAAAGGTATTGCGAGCAGACAAAAGGAATCGACATCAAGAGATTATTTATCTAAACAAATTGATAAGCACTGTTTATATCTATTTTTTCATTGTGGTGGACATGTTTTCCAGCATTGTATTTATATTACATTGACTATTTTTGCGAAAGTAAACTAAAAAAGTGCTTGACAACATTTTTACGCGTAATAACATAAAACACCTATAACTACAATAAAATAAAATATAAAAAGAAATAAGTTAGAACTGTGATTTGCGTGCATATTACTATTGCCAGTGGTAATTTGTTAATAATGGGAAGAACAAAATATCTGCAGAAGGTAATAAATGTATTAAGGAGAAAAAGAGTTAACGAAAACTAATGACCCGGTGAGTAAATATATGCACATTTTTTATCGAAACACACTTACTAATTTATTTAATTTTTTTAGCGCAATTTGACTCGAATTACGCAAAAGTTTAAATGAGGGTAAATGTATGTATCGAGATAGTTCCAAGGCAGTACTATCGATAATATTTCCCGTAAATCGGTAAGAAGTGCGAAAAGTGAAAATTGAAAATCTGTTTGGCTAAATCAACATTATTAAAACAAATAAAAGAAAAAAGGAATAGCAGCAAAGTGAGAAAAGGAGTTTTTGTACAAGATGAGTAAGGTAAGCAAGCGTCACCTAAGGAGAATAATAAGTAGGGAAAGAAAAAAGAATCGTGAAAAGTTAAGACTAGGTAGAAATTACGCTGTGTCGACCGTGTCCACTGCTAGGATTGCTGGAAATGTAGAGGAGGTTCTACCATATGTGCCAAGTCGCTCAGTGGAAGTCCCATTTCAGCAGAAATTGAAAATGTGGTCAATTCGTAATAAAATAAACCACAAAAGCCTTTCTGAACTGCTTGCACTTCTTGCAGCAGAAAATATTAAAGTACCTAAAAGTGCACAATCTCTATTAAGAAATAAGCCCCAGTTAATGGTGCAAAATATGAGCCCGGGACTTTTTTGTAATTTTGGCATTAAGGCGCAGCTATATAAAATTGGGGAAAAATTGCTTGATTATAACACCATAATTGCAGAAATAAATATTGACGGTCTACCCTTGTACGCTTACATGTTAGTGAAAGCAGACGTGTTTTTTAGTGGTCCAAAACATCAGAAATAATTGGTGATTTTTAAAGTGGTAGCAGACTTGTTTTTGTGTGTTTTTGCTTGAGACTTACCGGGAGACTGGAACTGGACCTCTGATTTAGTGGATGCTAGTACCAAAAATTAGATAAGTACTTGATTTGGTTTCAATAGAATAGAATTTGGCACTTACCTTCCCCTTTTTTGATAATTTTATATACATAAAACAAAAAATAAATAGGAATTTCCCCTCGTAACAGCGTATCAAAACGTGCACTTAATTCCTTTTTGCCGTTTTGACTTAGTCTATCAGCTGTTTTTTTTGTTTTGTTTCTCCTTTTTCTCCTTCTTTGTTTTGCTTTGGTTACGGCATTGCCAACCATCAAAATATAAGTAAGGTTTATTAGGGCAAAGACTGAACGTACCCACTGACAGGTGTTCCCAACTATTCTCTGGCAGAATTATGGCCTCTGAGAACAGTTTGGGATGCACACCAGAGAATCCTTTTCGGAGGAACTCAAAAATTTTGAGAACGCCTCCAAAAGGCAAACCTGAAGGGGCCACCGCTACTGGATCAGCAAAAATATGCGAAAATCCCGACCAAGCAGGCAAAGGTGGCAAATGTGAGCAGCTCCAAAATAATGGAAATAATGAAAATCCCAGTAATTTCTGCATACTGGGAAAAAAAATCAAAGAGCTCGAAAGCATGATGTCTGGTCAGAGACATATTAACCAAGCTATGCGGGATCTGATAAGCTGTATCACAAGCTTGTATGACAAAGCAGAAAAGCAAGAGCGCCCGTCGAAAAGAGTTATGGTAGGAAAAAAGCGTCGCAGGTATCTCCTATCAAAAGTGATAAAAATGCCCCAAAGAGACCTCGCGAGGTATTGGGATATTTGCCACCAACAAAGAAGCCGAAAAACATGAGTCATAAAGTGCAAGCAACATATAGTGAGGTCACTGAATGCATGCACAAAGACAGTGTGGGAGACAAGCGCGCTGGCGAGAAATGGGTAGACGTCGTAAGAAAGAAGAAACCGATCGTGAAAAAAATCAGATCGAAACCAGACGCTATAATCTTAACAAAAAAGGAGGGAGCGTCGTATGCGGATATTTTGAAAAAAATAAAATGCGACAGAGGGCTTGAAGAACTGGGTTCAAACGTGAGGTACATTAGAAAAACCCTCAAAGGAGACCTGCTAATTGAACTAAAAAATCAAGCAGAAAAGAGAGCCGACACGTTCGAAAGTGCCCTAGAAGGAGTTATTGGTGAGATGGCCGTAATACAGCCAAAAACTCATAATATTACCATTATGTGTAAAGACTTGGATGAGATAACCACCCCTGAAGAAATCTGTGAGGCATTACACAAGGAGTGTGGGATCCAGAACCTGGGGAAGCAAAATATAAAAAATTTGCGGAAAACTCGAAGTGGCACTCAAATAGCTCTTATATGCCTACGAGCTGAGGATGCCAAAACTTTACTTAAGTGCGGTAAAGTAAAGATCGGGTGGTCTATTTGTCGTCTCCGGGAATTTTCACCTATTACTCGTTGTTTTAGGTGCTTCCAACTAGGACATATAGCACCCAAATGTAGCAGCCCCATTGATAGGTCATCCCTTTGTACTCGTTGCGGAACCCCAGGTCACATGGCAAAGACATGCACGAATTCCCCGAGTTGCATGCTCTGCAAAGGGGAACACTCTGTTCTGAGTACGGCCTGTCCTAAATACGCAGATATGTTAAAGTCAACGAAAAAATGAAGATACTGCAACTTAATCTCAATCATTGCGCTGCAGCACAAGACCTTCTAAAACAGACGGTGCTAGAAGAAAGCATAGATGTCGCCATATTAAGCGAACAATATTCTCAACGTTCGGAAAGCACTTGGTGTAAAGATGTAAGTGGCAAAGCAGCAATATGGGCCTGCAAAGGACAAGCCTTCACATCTCGCTCCAATGAAACCCATAATGGCTTTACATGGGCGAATATACAAGGAATATTTTTTGTAAGCTGCTATGCTCGTCCTAGTGCAACAATTAGCGAATTTGAAGATTTTCTCCTGGAGTTGTCTCTAGAAATCAGAAGCAAAACCCCAATAATAATAGCGGGAGATTTCAACGCATGGTCTACTGCTTGGGGTAGCAGAATTACAAACCATCGTGGTCGCCTCATTCTAGAATTTTTGAGTCAAACAAACCTTATGATTTTAAACAGTGGCACACAAAATACCTTTCAAAAGGGAAATAAAGGATCAGTAATAGACTTAATGTTTGCCAACGACGCGCTTAGCAGGCATACTAAATGGAAGGTGTCAGACTTGTATACAAATAGCGACCATATGGCTATAATTGCCGAAGTTTCGTTCTCACAGGAAACGGAACTCTGTCGTAGAAATACTTCTCGAAAACGAAGTTGGCGGCAAAAAGACTTTGATACTAACGTTTTTGAAAGCGTCTGGAGTGCGGCAAAGGCATCAGGCGAAGATGCCGCCCACTTAGTATCCGCTGTGCAAAAGGAGCTAGTTGCAGCATGCGATGCAACTATGCGCAGGACGAGACACAATATAAATAGGAAGCCGGTGTACTGGTGGAACGACGAAATCGCCAGGCTGAGGAAGCTCTGTCACTCAGCTAGACGCCGCCTACAGCGTAACCAGGGAGGTGATAACGAAATCAGACTCAGAGAATCATTTAAATATCAAAAAAGCTCCTGAAGTCAGCCATTATCCGTAGTAAGAGATCCTGTTTCGAAAAGCTCTGTGAAGAAGCGAACATAGACCCCTGGGGAACGGCATACAAAATTTGTATGTCGAAGTTTAAAAATAAGTCTCAGCAACCTAAGAACGCATCCTTTATGAAAAATGTTGTCGAAGCGTTATTCCCAACACATGCCTCAATTTCCTATATTAAACGAAACGAAGCTACGGAGCCACCCCTATTAGTCACAGAAGACGAATTATTGGCTATTGCGAAAAAATCAAAAACTCTAAAGCGCCCGGAATAGATGGTATACCAAATAGAGCCCTTAAAGAAGCCATAACTCTAAGGCCCAGCCTATTTGTTAATATGTACAATGCGTGTATATTAGAAGAGGTGTTCCCTGATCCGTGGAAAATACAGCGTCTGGTTCTACTCCCAAAGCCAAAAAAGCCACCAGAAGAACCTTCATCTTATCGACCTCTTTGCATGCTCGACACAATTGGGAAAGTGTACGAAAGCATTGTAAGAAACCGCTTGGAGTTAAAAATCAAAAAAGCCGGCGGATTATCAGAGAGACAATACGGCTTTATTAAAAAGAAGTCCACTATTGACGCATTAAGAGAAGTAGTTGATACTGCAAAATGTGCAATAAGTGGAAAAAGATGGAAAGGTGGCAGGAAAAAATACTGCGCGCTAATAACCCTGGATGTGAAGAATGCGTTCAACTCCGCAAAATGGGCAAATATAATAAAAGCTCTACACGATATAGATGCTCCTCATTATCTGATAAATATTATAATGAGTTATTTCCAAAATAGGATATTGCTATACGAGACGGACGAGGGCACTCAGAGCTACACTATCTCCAGTGGAGTACCGCAAGGCTCGGTTTTAGGCCCGTTGTTATGGAACCTAATGTACGACGGGGTGTTAAGAATACCGCAACCAAAAATGTGAAAACAATCGCTTATGCGGATGACCTCGTAGTGGTAGCTGTAGCTAAACATCTGGATGACCTCCGGATCAAATGCAATGACAGCATAAATGGTCTGCGCCGATGGTTTACTACTAAGAGTCTAGAGCTGGCTGAGCAGAAAACAGAAGTCCTGCTCATAAGCTCAAGGAAAATTGAGGAGAAAATATCGCTGACCATAGGAGAATGTGAGATTACTTCACAGCCGCAGTTGAAGTATCTTGGGGTAATAGTGGACTCAAGACTCAAGTTCAAAGAACACTTAGAAAATGCGACAAGTAAAGCTAATAAAATATTTAATGCGTTATCTAGAATGATGGCAAATAAAGGCTGTGTGCGTTCCAGCCGACGATGTTTAATAGCTAAGGCAATAAGTTCAGTGATCCTGTATGCGGCTCCAATATGGATACAGGCGCTAGAAACAAAATCATATGCTAGACCAATTAACACAGTGCATAGGCTTTCAGCAATACGAGTGATAAGTGCTTTCCGAACCATTTCAAATGACGCTGCTGAGGTATTAGCCAGTATGGCACCGATTGACATCCAGGGAGACGAATTCGCACGAATATATAACTTATCAGAGACATCTATCACAGCCAAAAGAGAAGAGAGAGAATAAAAAGCATTGCAATGTGGCAGCAGCGGTGGCAAACTTCATGCAAAGGACGGTGGACCTACCGACTGATTCCGGACATACACTCGTGGATAGGTAGGCAACATGGAGACCTGGATTTCCACCTTACCCAAATACTCAGTGGGCATGGTTGCTTCAGAAGCTATCTATTCAAATATCGTCATGACTTTAGTCAATACTGTCCGACGTGTACAGAGTGTATAGAAGACTCTGAACACGTGTTCTTTCATTGCCCTCGGTTTTCTAGTATAAGGGAAAAGCTGAAAACCACCACTGGAGGTAGTATCACGGTGGAAAATTTGACAGCACTTATGTGCGAGTCCTCTGTAAAGTGGAATGCTGTCATGAAGTAATACTTTGTCTAGTGGTCCCGTGGGAGAGACATGAGGTGGGAGTAGGTTAGGTTTAGCGGATTAAAGTCCCGCACTCCGGCTTTCGATGCTTCCTCCTACTATAAAAAAAAAAAAAAAAAAAAAAAAAACGGTCTACCCTTGTACCGTAGTAGTAGGATGCAATTGGTAAATTCAATGGTAAATTCTTTTAGTAATAGTAAATTTGAATTTGTATGTTCGTCTATGATTCGATAATCTGTACTCTGGAGCATTTAAATTTATTGTTTTAGAATCCAACCAAGGCGTGTTTGAAGTTGTTTGCTGCAGCCACTGCAACACGTTTGAAAAGCAGTTACAGGATATTGGCAAAAAATTAGACGACCTGCAATTGATAGTCGAAGCACAGAATACTGCTATAATGGATGCAATAGCGGTCCAAAAGGTGGCGACTGAGCAATTGATTCGCCAAGAATCAAAAAATGCACCCATCACAAAATATTTCCCAATAAGTGACGTCCCAGAAATGCATCAGTTGGAGGAAAAAATTACCCCTACTAACAGAGATGTATATGTAAGTTAATTTGATATATAGATTTATATCATAGCTCAGTTTACAAATATTATTTAAACATATTTTATAGGAATCTGCGATGTCTGCTATTTTATGCAACAATCTCAGAAATATAAGGCTGCTGTTAAATAAGGACGTCATAGCGTCAATAAACGTGGATGGTTCACATGGAAAGATAAGCTTAAAATCTTTCCCAAATTTTTATGCTTCATTGACTGGTAAGATAAATATTCCATACCATTGTTTTACACATATGTATGTTTTTATTTCAAGTTAAATTAAATCTTCTTTTCATTTAGGAGCCATTGCCAAATTACCATTTAAGGGATTGTCGCCGGAGGACGCGCTGCGCAAAGCCATTGCTTTCGAAAAAGCTAAATGCTTTAAGAAAGCTTATCGACAAAAAAAGAAGAATTCTGCATCTTAAACTACTACCCCTCCAATTGTTTTTTTTTTTTTTAATATAAAACTGCAATAGTACAAAGTTGTAATATTTCAGACTTTAAATTCTGACTTCTTATTTCTGGACTGAATTTTTCTTTTTTAATTTTTATTATAAAATTATTTAAAAAATGTGATTTATAAAACTCGTAAAGAAACCAGAACGAATATTTATTTTAAAATTTTCGCAGCTAAAAACTCACAAGAAATATGCTCCTAAAAGTTTGTAGCCCATTTTATTTCGTTTTTTTTTTCTTAAAGAATAAATTTTGTTCACGCGTTATATGAAAGCAAGAAATCAACGCGAACTTTTTGAGTGGAGTACAAAACTGCGTAAACGATTTTTTTTAAGATACATTTTTTTAAATTTTGATGATAATTTCTTTCATGAGTTTTGCAAAAATTTTGATTTGTCAGATTTATGTTAGAGAAGCTGTATTTAAAGTGTTTAAAGTCAATTAAATAAAAATACATATTTTAAAACGAAGGCTTCGGATAAAATTTATCTTGATTGTTAAAGGGATTTTAGAGGTTTTATAACGACTGGTCTCATTCTGCTACCATTGCGACCTACAAAGCGACTAGTCCCTTTTTGTACCCATTTGGGTATAAATGGGTACAATTAGTCTCTTCATAGGACATGCTCGAACAAAAGGGAACAGTTCAGTCCATACAAAGAGATGTAAAGTGGGATTAGTCGCATGTTCCTTTGCGACTAATCCCGGACACATCCCGGACTAGTCGCATTTTTTGCAGGGTTACCTCTGGTGGGGGAAATAATCTGACCTTCATTGAGTGAGAAATATTTCATTCTGATTTTATTGCAAATATTGTACACCTTATATACTATTTTAAGTCTTACTCATCTAGTTAAATATTATTTGTACGGCACACCACATGGGGTTGTTTTCAACTATACAATGCAATACATGTGTGTGTGTGTGTGCTGTCATACAAGATCTTGAGATTTTTGATGAAGAATACGGATACAATAACCACCATAAGGGTTGTTTTTCTGTATTGTATTCTTATTACATATTTTTTCTTTTATTTTGCTGCATTGCATGTAAATGCATTATGTATGTATGTATGTATTAATATATAAATAGATATTTATAATTAGTTTAATTTCGGCTTTGCATATACTAAGCATGTTCAATGATATTTGAACATATTGCCGAGGAAAGAAATGATTATTAGTGATTATTACACATTTCTTAACTTATCTTATTTAAGAAAATAAACATGTTCAATTTTGAACATTCTGCCAGACAACAAAAGTGACAGCAGCTTGTAGTCGTCGCCTGGTTTTCAATCGATAGTAAATGAAGATTTCTGCTAGCACGCCGATTATAAAGAGTAACAATGCGTACTGAATGTCCATGTTCATTTTTGAACAACACTACATATAATAATTTTCCTATTTCTAGCCAATCTTATGCCGAATATGTCAGTCAGTGTATGAGTTAAATATAGTATATGTATATGTAAAATTGCTTGGATTCCGATCCTCTGGTTGACGCTTTAGACCTTAAGGTATTTCTCTGGTTTTGACTCGTGCAAGTTGGAAGAGTATAAAATGTTGCACCCAAACTTAGCGCTTTCTTACTTGTTGGTATATAATTTTAATTTTAGGAATAATTTTCATAACTTCTGCAATATTAAAACACAAAAAATCTCGCAAAATTCCCAAACCAAAAAAATATATAAATTAAATCAAAATAATAGTAAATTGGGGACGATTCACACATCACCTTTATCGTAATTGTAAATAAAAATGTATCTTTGCACTTTATAATTATCCAGTCTCATAAATAAAAATGTGTATGTAAGTTTTTTGCTTATTTAAGAATTTTATATGCCTTTCTGAATGAAACAATCCATTACAAAATTGGTGGCTTTCACAAGAAGACATAGTAAAAATAATTGTAAACAGAAAAGAACGATTAACATTCTGCCGAAATATGCTGATGCACTTCAGCTTCATCATGAACTAGCTTTATGTAAATAAGAATTAAATGTATAAATACTAGTTAGTTGAAGATATATATTTGATTTGAATCTGGCAAACCAATAAAAGACCACGCATGTTCTCATTTATCTGCGCGTTCGCGGATGTAAAAATGTGTTAATTTACAAGTTCTGTCGCAAAAGAAACAGGACTGTTAAAAAAACAACAAAAAAAAAATTTTTTAAAAGTTATGTTTTTTTATTCAAAGTAGTTTCCTTGTGCTTCGATACAGCGTTTAGCCCGTCAATTAGCATTTCAAATGAGTGTTTTAGGTCATTTTTCGGAATGCTCTTGAGAATATCGGTCGTCGCCTTTTGGATAGCTGAAATGTTCAGAAACCAGTGTCATTTCAAGCGCAAATGAAGTTTTTCAAATAGGTAAAAATCACAGGGTGCCAGATCAGATGAGTAGGATGAGTGATTAATGGTTAATATGGAGTTTTTTGTCAAAAAATCAGTGACAAGCGTCGACCGATGACACGGCGCATTATCGTGCAACAGGTGCCAGGACCCTGCCTCACGGTATTGTGGTCGAGCACGACGAATGCGTGACAAAAGACGCTTCATAACATCAAGGTAAAACACAGCATTAATCGTTGGCCAGGTGGGACGAACTCTCGGTGTACAATACCCTCGGAATCGTAAAAACAAATCAGCATTGTCTTTAATTTTGACTTCTGAAGACGACCGATCATGTGTAGAAGTTCACGCAAGTGAGGAAAGTTCTCTGATCGCCATTCACTTGGGAGTGGCCAGAAACGATTCTTTTACACATAGCTCAAGCAGCTCACTACCTCCGGTCTTTGACCAAGTATCCTCTGGGTAGCCTAAGAACATCCGTTCGAAGGCGAGCTAATGTGAGAAGGCGAAACATCCCCTGCATAGGGTTGTGCGCTGGGTTTGGGGCCCGCCACGTAAAAAAAACACCCCCAATGAAAAGGAAAACACAGCCTCGGATGAGAGACCCCCTTTTGATGACGACCATGGCAAACGAAAAAAGGACACCTGGAATGTCCGGACCCTTAATTGGGAAGGGCTGCCCGGCTGGTTGATGTCCTCGTTAGAGTGAAGGCTGACATCACCACCGTTCAAGGAATGCGATGGACGGGACAAGGACTGGGACGAGTAGCTTCTTTGTAAAATATGGTCGGACGAAAGCATGCCCAACGATTGGAATTTAAGTGTGCTATGCTCAATCCATAAAAAAGGGCGACATCACAATCTGCGCCAACTCCTCAACATCGCATATAAGGTTCCATCGAGCGTATTGTGTGAAAGATTAAAGCCCACCGTCAACAAACTGATTGGACCTTATCAGTGTGGCTTCAGACCTGGAAAATCAACAACCGACCAGATATTCACCATGCGCCAAATCTTGGATAAGACTCGTGAAAAGAAGAATCTACACACACCACCTCTTCGTCGATTTCAAAGCTGCTTTCGACAGCACGAAAAGGAGCTGCCTTTATGCCGCGATGTCTGAATTTGGTATCCCCGCAAAACTAATACGGCTGTGTAAACTGACGTTGAGCAACACCAAAAGCTCCGTCAGGATCGGGAAGGACCTCTTCGAGCCGTTCGATACCAAACGAGGTTTCAGACTAGGCGACTCCCTTTCGTGCGACTTCTGCAATCTACTCTTGGAGAAAATAATTCGACCTGCAGAACTTAATAGAGAAGGTACCATCTTTTATAAGAGTGTACAGCTGCTGGCGTTTGCCGATGATATTGATATCATCGGCCTTAACACCCGCGCCGTTAGTTCTGCTTTCTCCAGACTAGACAAGGAAGCAAAACAAATGGGTCCGGCAGTGAACGAGGGCAAGACGAAATATCTCCTGTCATCAAACAAACAGTCGTCGCACTCGCGACAGTCATAACTTCGAGACCGTAGATAATTTCGTCCATCTTGGAACCAGCGTAAACACCACCAATAATGTCAGCCTAGAAATCCAACGCAGGATTGCTCTTGCCAACAGGTGCTCCTTCGGACTGAGTAGGAAATTGAAAAGTAAAGTCCTCTCTCGACGAACAAAACCAAACTCTATAAGTCACTCATAATTCCCGTCCTGCTATATGGTGCAGAGGCTTGGGCGATGACAGCAACCGATGGGTCGACGTTACGAGTTTTCGAGAGAAAAATTCTGCGAAAGATTTATGGTCCTTTGCGCATTGGCCACGGCGAATATCGCATTCGATGGAACGATGAGCTGTACGAGATGTACGACGACATCGACATAGTTCAGCGAATTAAAAGACAACGGCTACGCTGGCTAGGTCATGTTGTCCGAATGGACGAAAACACTCCAGCTCTGAAAGTATTCGACGCAGTACCCGACGGGGGAAGCAGAGGAAGAGGAAGACCTCCACTCCGTTGGAAGGACCAAGTGGAGAAGGACCTGACTTCGCTTGGAATATCCAATTGGCGCCACGTAGCGAAAAGAAGAAACGACAGGCAGCGCGCCTTAACTCGGCTATAATCGTGTAAGCGGTGTCTACGCCAATTAAGAAGAAGAAGAAGACGACCGACTTCTGATCGTCACAGAGGGCCTCACAATCTTCTTGGAATCGCTCAAACCACTCATGCACATTACTACGGGATAGGCACTGATCACCATAAACTTTTTTCATCATTTGAAATGTTTCAGTAAACGTTTTCCCAAGCTTAAAACAAAATTTAATATTTGCTCTTTGCATTTTACCGACCGATGACCAAAAGCTGCTGTCACTTTTTGATCGATAACATCGATTGTAGTTATCCAATTGTCTTAAAATTTTGACGAAATGTCAACAAGAGATCACACTTTTTATTTCATATACCCACCAACAGGTGCCGCCACCAGAAACAGTTATATTTAAAAAGTTCTGTTTTTCCTTGTCAGGATACTAATTGAGTAATATTTTATTACAACATTTCTGCTGCTTGAATTGCGTATAGAGTTGAATGTATGAATATTAATAAGTGTATCAATCATACTAATGAACTGATGAACAAAATTGAGTAGCTAGTTGCATTAAAGTTTAGAAATGTTCGTTAAGCAAACCACAACAAATACAAAAAATTTTGTTACTGTAACGACTAGTCATTGCAGTTTTCGAACCTTAGTAACGCGGCTCGTAACCTTCATGGCTTTTCAAACAGGATACGCCGTTACATGTCCTCTGATGACTTATTGCTTGGCTTTATTTGCTTTGTTAGACTGCTTCAGTGCAATGGTTTGAATATGTCAGTCAGATGATTGATGGGGAGGAAATTTTTTCATGGTAAATAAATTACTTTTTTTTGCGAATTTATTTCTTAAATATGGACTGAGTATTTTTATTGGAACGTTTTGTACATTATTGTGCATACTTTTCACATTTTAGGCCAATTTTGTCCCTTTTTTAGTTTATAAGTTTTAGACGCATTTTTCTAAAAACTACTTTTTCAAAGTCCGTGTTTATTGTCATTTCAAAACTGCTTGACCGAATAATTTCAAACTTCGTACGCATTTTTACATATAAAATACCTCCACCCCATTGTTTAGTAAATTTATATTTACATTAAGAGTGTTTTCAACTCACAAAATACCGGGATTTTTTAATGGCAAATAGCAATTTTCACTTTAAATGGCCGCCAAAAATTTTTAAATGAAAAAAAAAATATTATCAGAGAACGATGGGGACAAATTTTACTAATTCTTTTTTGAATTTTAAGTTTTAGGTGATAACATTAAACTACGTTTAGGAACTGTTACCACACACTCACCATAAGAAATGAATTTGCAAATATATTATTTTATTTGGACGTTGATGTTATCTTTCCAAGCAGTATAAAAACCGCATGAATTAAAAAAATCCAATTATATCACTTTAAAATCCGTTTCAGTTCTCTCAAATGATAAATTAAACTATTATATTTTGCATGTTACAAGGTATAAAAACCGCGAAACTCAATTGAACAAAATCCACAGCAAATTAATTTATTATATTTTGCGCAGGATTATTTATGTCAATAGTGCTCGTCGCATTGCTTCAATTCCTTTTACTAGCTGCGATTATATTTGCGTTCACTGGTTCATTTTGTGTGCTTTTATTGGACAAAATGACATCTTAACCAGTCCAGCATTTCCGAAAATAAGTATACAAATTGAAATCAAGTATCCGTATGCAATTAAAATCATTATTTTATTAAAGTGAGTAAAAGCAAATTTAAGTGAAATGGACTTATAATTAAATTTCCATAAATGTGCTCTTGATAGAAGAAGTTGTAAGTGGGAAATAATTTGCTTCATTTAAGTTAAACATAATTGATGAGTGATTCCATCATTCGGCGTGAATGTACTCGTATATATGTAGCTTATGAAACTAATAATTTCGTTATTATGTAGGTTCAACTTCCACATATGTAGGAAGTTCAAAGATAATTATGTTAGTAGATACTTTAACAAAATGAAAAATATTGAAAATGTATAAATGAAAATAACTAAATTGTGTGTTCAACTTCTTTTCACATTTGCATAAATTCATTTTATATTAAGTTAGCTAATTTTAACTACTGCAGTAAACATGGAGATATGGATATAAAAGTGCTATATTATCCAAATTAACATTGCAAAAAGCTTTTAATTAAATGAGGTGAACTAATTAAAATTGTTTACATGATCGTTAATATGTATGCAACAAATTAACATTTATAAGCTCATTAAATGGCTGGATTATTAATTGTATAATTCAAATGAGCTTTCATGAATATTAAATTTTACTCTGAGTTCATTCTTGAGAAGAGGAATAACATTTTTTTTAATATTTAAGCCGCAAAAACCTTTTCATTTGATTTAATCGCTACGATCTCTAATACAATTGCGTTTAAAGTAATGTTTTTTCTAAACATTTATTATTCTTAGCTTCTGGATTTTTAACCTTATTACTATTGTTACATTATATACCATCTCATCAAACTAATAAAAAAAACAACCTTCTACATTTTGTAATACATATTTATTAGAGTCTTTAAAATACTTAGGTTACTGAGCCAATATAAGCGATATCAACGATCCAATTTGATTGACACTTGTTATACGCGTTGTTCTCTAAATAACATTTTCCGAATTTACAGTAGTAATAATTTAAAAACAAATGATCCGATAATCGTGAAATTTTTATCTGCTTGTTCCGTATATAATTCTGATCAAAAATTGAATTTAGGCAGGCTAAAAACAAGGAAAATTCTGACTAAAGCTCTAATTTTTTTGAAAGCTACTACTTTGTAAATTTTTAAAAAATTTAATTTTTAGGTTTCATGCTCAAGGAATCACTACCCAATTACGCCCATTGTTATACCTCGAAACTAATATTACATCATTCTATTGTCTCCTCTCTGAACTACCCCGTGTGTGATGAATTTCATCAGTGTATGTGGTTTTATATTTTCAACATCTGAAAGTCATCCATCGAAGGATGGAGCTATGTGTAGAAGTTCACAAGTGAGGACAGTTCTCTGAGCGCTATTCACTTGAGAGTGGCAAGATACGATTACTTTACATGGCTCAAGCAGCTCACGACATCCGGTCTTTGACCAAGCAGCGTCTGGGTAGCCCAAAAACATCCATTTGAAGGCGAGAAATGAGAGAAGGCGAAACATCCCCTACATAGGGTTGAGCACTGGGTTTGGGACACGCCACATAAAACAACACTACCAATGAAAAGAAGATGAAACCCAATTCAAACGTATTAAAAATTACGATTTGAGGACATGCAGGCGAGTAGGTCCTTGTAGCAATTACTACAGTGACATGCCAGCCCGGTGGATGAACGTCTAGCCACAATCCGCATCACAGCGAAGTTCTTCAACATTTCGCTGATTTGCGCCCACGCCCCGACGGAAGAAAAAAACGATGTGAACAAATATGCCTTCTATGAGCACTTGGAGGGCACCTATGAAAGCTTCTCCTGCCACGATATCAAACTCGTGCTTGGAGATGTTAACATCAGGGTGGACTAGGAAGGTATTAGAAAAATTTATCAAGCTACCCGGCTATCTCCGGATCGAAAAGCCACCAATCAGATCGATTATGTTGTGATGGATCGAAGATATGTCTCCAGTGTTTTAGACATGCGTATGCTCTAAGATCTTAACATTTACTCGGACCACTAACTTGTGCAGCAAAGATACGCACCCGCCTCTTTACAGCAAAAAAAGCACGTTAGCAAACATAAGGAAGGTCGAATGCAATCGTAACAGAAGAAGAAACGACTGGCGCGCTGTTATTAACTCAGCTTTCCTTTTGAATTTTATTAGTTGGCATTTGCGGCCCTATAGCAAGACCTACTGTGATATCCGCTTGTAAGATACTGCAGGGCTCTGGTAGACGTAAGGCGATTTTGGTATCTAATTTTGCTAAAATGACACCAACACTCACTCGATTATCTAGTTTGGATCCATCCGTATAAATTCTAATCTCTGCGTTTCTGTCCACCTAGCCCCTTTTCCTTTCTTTTCTGGTAGAGAAGTCAATATTGGGGACCGAAATTAGTTTCGATTTTAAAGGATTTCCAAAATCTGTGGTAGTGGGTAGAAATCGGAAGTTACTAAGTATCATGGAATGCCCCTATTGCAGGCGAGCCAGTAAAGTACGTAGCTTGCCGTATCTCCGATTGTTAGCTTGGTACGATTTAATAAAATCAGCATGACTGCATACTGTGTTTCCCCGTAAGCAATACCAGCTTTGTCTTGCTAGCATTTAAGTTAGGCCGGACGATACGGCCCAACGGGTTCATGTCATTTAATGTTGTTTGCATAAGGTTAGCGAGGTCATTCGGGAATTTACCACCAACCGAAACTGCCACATCGTTATCGTGCGCTACTACAAGTAACCCTTTCTTCACGAGATCTACCAACAGATTCATTGTTAAGCTGCAGAGAAGCGGAGATAACATACCTACTTGAGGTGAAGTTGTTTCTGACTTTAATGTGTGTAATTGTGTGTACTTTTATTAGTCTTTCCAACGTTTTTAAGAATAATGAGAATAGACTAATTGGTCTGAAGTCCTTTATGAGCTTTTGCTCACCTTTGATATATATATTAATTTGACTTTCCTCGATAACGAAGGAATATAGTTTAACTGCAGCGCCCTTCAGAATGGTGACTTGCCAGTCTATTATGTAGTTAATGTAATTTAGCCGGGAATGTTCGAAACTGTCTGTCGCCCAATGTACTTTACTATCTGACGCTATATCTCCAGGAATGAAATCTATCTCGATTTCACTGTCTTTTATATGCTAAAGCATATGGCTTTCAGAGCCACCTTGGAATTGGGTATCGATTAGTAGGCCTAAAAATTCTTCACCGGATACAGCCTACTGATATGGTATATTGATTACTATAGCTTTGATACATGAAAAAATTTATTTTTTATTAGCCATTATACATGTTAACAGAATTTGAATTATGGCTCGTTTCGTCTCCACGAAAGATTCCTCTGCGGGGTCCTCTGGAATGATAAATCGTAACTGAACAACAATAACTATAAATTATTCAAAATTAATTAAATTTTCAATGCAATTAAAAAATTGTCAATGATAACACAATAACACAAATTTTGAACATAATTCTGCTTTAAGAAAATTAAATATTAAATACCGCGCTAAAGCGTTACATAAAACAAGGCGTGCTAAAGTGAAGTTTAATGTAAACACATTTT
The DNA here is from genome assembly GCF_024586455.1 of Bactrocera neohumeralis. NCBI lineage: Eukaryota > Metazoa > Arthropoda > Insecta > Diptera > Tephritidae > Bactrocera > Bactrocera neohumeralis. The sequence continues at coordinate 40,922,609 of NC_065919.1, forward strand.
TTTGAAACACCACTCGCCTGCTGCGTGAAGGTACCTACATTTGTATACATATGTTACTACTTTTTTACGTTAAAATATTGACTTCAGTAGCGACACATTATACACGCCTTGCTTCTCTTAATTACAGCGTTTGCTCAAAGCTGTGGGGCATATAAGCCTGTGAACTCTTATAACAACATTAATTACACTCTAATCTCCAACAATTCTGAACTCTAAATTATTTTTACATTATGATATGCAGATAAACTTAATGTGAATAAATAATAGCATCATACAACAGAGCTGTGTATGCTTACACGTCTGTTGCGCAACCGCAATAACTTCACTTGCTGATTAACTGTAAGTATGACCTTATAGATCTTAACCATAATTTTATCAGCACCCCAAGCTGTTGCAATTGCGCTGCAAAGAGTAAAAAAAGCAGCTGTAGAGATATATGTATGTATGTTTCCGCTTGTAACATCTAGGCGTGATCATATACACCTGTTGTCTGTTGAAAAAATTATGACTTTTATTTGCTTTAGTTTCAGTTTGCCGCAACAAAACCGAATTGCAAATCCATTTACAGAAATGATAACAATTTCGTTTTTACGCCATATTTTTCCATACAATTATTTTACATTGTATGATTTTGCAATTGAATTGCGCACTACTACTTTCAATTTAGTTAACTTAACAACAATGATTTTAATATCTGAAAATATTTATTTGTTTTAACTTTTACACCACAAACATATCCAATTTTCCTTAAACTGAATAAAACAAGAAAATACTTTAACTTCGGCAGCACTTCATATGATACCCTTCACAAAGACAAAAAATTCCTTACAAGAACTTTTACCAGTCAATTTGTATGGGAGCTTTATGCCATACTGGTCCGGTATGAGCAGCTCATGGCGAGGAAAGGACTCGTTGATAATTAATATGTATGTTTTTATACAGAGACTCTAACATTTCCCTTTGGGTGCTAGAAACTCAACATAACCAGTTAAGGTGTAAAAAATCATTATCTCTATTCCATTTAATTAATTTAGTAGATCATAATTAATTATCATTAAATCCCAACGGTGCATTTATTTTTACACGTTGTATGTCTGTCAGACAGTCTGGTTTATGTCATATTTATGCCTAGCAATTTTCGCTAATGTATTTGCAATTTTGCGTTTTCATTATACTCTTTCGCAACAATGTTGCTAACGAGAGTATTAAAGTTTTGTTCACATAACGGTTGTTTGTAAGTCCTAAAACTAAAAGAGTCAGATATAGGGTTATATATACCAAAGTGATCAGGGCGACGAGTAGAGTCGAAATCCGGATGTCTGTCTGTCCGTCCGTCCGTCCGTCTGTCCGTCCGTCCGTGCAAGCTGTAACTTGAGTAAAAATTGAGATATCATGATGAAACTTGGTACACGTATTCCTTGGCTCCATAAGAAGGTTAAGTTCGAAGATGGGCAAAATCGGCCCACTGCCACGTCCACAAAATGGCGGAAACCGAAAACCTATAAAGTGTCATAACTAAGCCATAAATAAAGATATTAAAGTGAAATTTGGCACAAAGGATCGCATTAGGGAGGGACATATTTGGAAGTAATTTTTTGGAAAAGTGGGCGTGGCCCCGCCCCCTACTAAGTTTTTTGTACATATCTCGGAAACTACTATAGCTATATCAACCAAAGTCTACAAAGTCGTTTTCTTCAGGCATTTTCATATACAGTTCAAAAATGGAAGAAATCGGATAATAACCACGCCCACCTCCCATACAAAGGTTATGTTCAAAATCACTAAAAGTGCGTTAACCGACTAACAAAAAACGTCAGAAACACTAAACTTTACGGAAGAAGTGGCAGAAGGAAGCTGCCCCCAGGCTTTTTTTAAAAATTGAAAATGGGCGTGGCGCCGCCCACTTATGGACCAAGAAGCATATCTCAGGAGCTACTAGACCGATTTCAATGAAATTCGGTATACAATGTTTTCTTAACACCCTGATGACATGTACGAAATATGGCTGAAATCGGTTCACAACCACGCCTTCTTCCAATATAAAGCTATTTTGAATTCCATCTGATGCCTTCTTTGTATAATACGAGTATAAACATTAGGAACCAATGATGATAGCCGAATACAACTTTACACAAATACGGTATTTGAAAAATATGTAAAGGACGGATAATGAAATCTCGATTATCACTTTACCATGCGAGAGTATAAAATGTTCGGTGACACCCGAACTTAGCCCTTCCTTACTTGTTTTGGTATTCCTTTGGTCAAAAAACAATATAAGGCATGTAAACTCAGAGGTAAAAATTTTGGGCAATTTGCAAACGTAATAGTCTAAGTGTTCTTTTAGAAGGTGTTCAATTTCACATACATATGTATTTTATTTTCTCGAATTTTTCTGTTCTGAAAAACATATGATATAATTTTATAACATACTGATTGTGCGTTATTACTAAAAAGGTAAAAAATACATTTTTGAGACTTTAATACATTTTTAAATACCTATATGTAAGTTTTGAAGATATTGGATTATTCCTCATTAGAAAGGGCAATTTATTAGGTACTGCTTCATTGCATTTGTTCGTCCGTAGAATCTGGGGCATGACTACTCCAATAATTTTAGATATTTCATTATCTTACATATGTACAAATGTATGTACATATTAGGGTGTGCCATTTTAATGCAACCTTTTTTTTCAACTGAAAAACAGGCTCAAAACTTTCGAAATGTGTAAAAAAAGTCACTCAAAAGATGAGCTCTTAATATTAATATTAAGAGGTGCCTCTTTCAAATTTTCTGTTTTCCATATAAATTACATGGAAAAAAAATCGTTTTTTTTGTGGTGGTTATTCTGCGGAGGTTATTATATGTGCACGCGATGGCTGCCAGTTGGGATGGTAAACTCGATTCGGATTCTACTCGAGAATCGAGTTTTCTCGTAAAATAATCGATTTTTCGAATGTCAAGAACCGATTCTTAATCGACTTCGACTACTGAAGATCGATTCTGAAAAATCGATCATTTTACGAGAAAGCTCGATTTTCGAGTAGAATCGGAATCGAGTTTCCCATCCCTACTGGCAGCCATCGCGTCATATAATAAATAACCTCCGCACAATAACTTAAATTGGGTAACGATTTTCAGTACCAATCGGCAGTGTGGCATGGACACACTAACCACCTTGGTAGGGCTCGAGGCCCATCTAAAACCTCTGCCGTACTTTGGGTCCGGCACCCGGTTGCAATGCAACTCCACATTCGACTGACAAAGTCAGTTCTTCCCGCGATTTGGGTTTTAACCACAGCCACCACGAATCTCCACAAAGGGCCAAACCCAATGAGCATACTGGAGCGAACTCCAGGGGCTACTGCTCCCCGTGGTACCAGGTTAAAGTCTTTGGTATTGACCTTGTAGCCGAAGCTACGACCAGTTGAGCTTCCATACAGCCCTGGACTGGTGGCCAGGGTCTTAATCGCCTCTTACGACAGGCATGCCTTACCGCGGGTATATTCGGTTTCCCCTCGAACCCGGAGGGGCCCCCCGTACCCGCAGGGGGAAAAGAAAGTAACAATACGCTTTCATAATTTAGCAACAAGGAAGGCTTTGATGTAACGTGTCTGTGAATACGACATTTAATATTAGATTTATATTTGACGCCGACTGTGCCGGACGGAAAGTCCGATAGTTATTAATATAATATTATAATTGTTAGTTATATATATAAATTATAATTAATCGTGATATCGTTACCTGAATAACCGAATTCATTCCAAATGGAATGAGATTGGAATAAATTGGAAATTTCAAGCTGAAAATAAAAATGTTTGAAATGAATTGAAAAATTCAAAAATTTGAAATTTGCAAATAGAGTGAGATATTCCAAAGAAAAAAAAAATTGAAATTTGATAATGATTCGAGAAATTTAAAAAAATTGAAAAATAATTAAAAAAACGAAAAAGAAAACAAGAAAAAACGTTAACTTCGGTTGCACCGAAGCGAAATACCCTTCACAGGTGCATTTCTGTTAGTAACTATGTGTTCAGTTTATATGGAAGCTATATGCTATAGTAATCCGATCTGAATAATTTTTTCGGAGATTACATTGTTGCTTTAGAAATTAACATATACCGAATTTCGTGAATATATTTTGTCAAATGTGAAAGTTGTCCATACAAGAACTTGATTCCGATCGTTCAGTTTGTATGGCAGCTATATGCTATAGTCAACCGATCTGAACAATTTCTTCGGAGATTACATTGTTGTCTTAGAAAATAATCTATACCAAATTTCGTGAACATATCTTGTCAAATGTGAAAGTTTTCCATACAAGAACTTGCTTCCGATCGTTCAGTTTGTATGGCAGCTATATACTTTAGTTAACCGATCTGAACAATTTCTTCGGAGATTACATTATTTCTATGAACAATAACTCATACCAAATTTCGTGAAGATATATCGTCAATTAAGGAAATTTCCCATGCAAGCATTTGATTCCGATCGTTCAGTTTGTATGGCAGCTATACGTTATGTCAGTTCCGACAAATGAGCAGCTTCTTGAAGAGAAAATGACGTTTGCAAAATATCAAAACGATATCTTAAAAACTGAGGGACTAGTTCGTATATATACAGACAGACAGACAGACGGACATGGCTAAATCGACTCAGCTCGACATACTGATCATTTATATATACACTTTATAGGGTCTCCGACGCTTCCTTCTTGGTGTTACAAACTTCGTGACAAACTTAATATACCCTGTTTAGGGTATAAAAAGTAAAGAGTCTATTCCAAATGGAATGAGACAAATGCAAATGAATTGAGATATTTAAAAAATTAGAAGTTGATTCGAGAAATCTAGAAAAAACGAAAAGAAAAATAAGTAAAGAGTCTATTCCAAATGGATTGAGACAAATGTAAGAGCGAAATTAATGATTGAGAATATGTGCATATTTGTATATTTCAAATGAAATAGAAAGGGACGAAATGCTATTGTATTAAGAAACTATATTCCAAATTTAATAATGTTGGAAACAAGGGTAAAATGATTCATTTGTTATTCATTGTGTGTAACAAGAAGGTCATGAGGAAAAATTTATCTGATGAGTTTTTTCTCAATGAATGAAAGATAAGAAAACACAGTGTTCCAAATGTAATCGAAATTAACTTACATATTTGATTTTTTTTTTATAAAATAAAATGTTGTTTTATGGTAATCTTTTCAGCGAGAAATAAACATGACGGAACTGAAACCATTTCTATGTCAGGGGATGGACAAGGCGTTATGGCGTACGGAGTGGGAGGCGTGGTTGCGTTCGTTTTATATATATATTGACGCAGAGGAGATAACCTCTATATATAGAAAAGAAATAAACTTCTACATTTGGGAGGCAGTGGTATATAGCATTCCTGGTGCTTTAGTACCATATGATGAGCAAGCGAAAAACGATGTGTTTACACCTTTGATAGCAAAACTCATTGAGTATTTTTGGCCGCTTTTGAGAGGCACTTGTTTCGTTCTATAACACCACTGGAAGGAGAATGTTTTACGGAGTTTTTGATGAGATTACTCCGCCAGATAGCAAAATGTTCGTTTGGCGAGACCAAAGAACAGATTGAAGAAATATGTTTAAAAGATAAAATTATCGATGTCTGAGCACCGTTAGGTTTAAATAAAAGGTTACTTGAAAACGAACTAACTTTGGATGAGGTCATCAAAACATGTAGTCTTGATGAACAAGTCAACAAACAAACACAGTCTATGACATCCCAAGGTAATCCAAGCGGCATAAAAAAAATTGTACAGCAAAGCATAGAAAGCGAGTGTGGAAGATGTGGTAAAAGGAGGCATCGCGAAAATAGTATGGAGTGTCCTGCTAGAAATATGAAATGCAGGAAATGCGATAGAATTTGACATTTTTATCTGAAATGCCGCACACGGTTACGGAAGCCCAACTTCAAACTAGATGAACCGGACAGGAAACGCTGGAGACGAAGAGATACGGTGGAACAGTCCATAAGTAGCGAAATTGAAAATGTACTCGACGGTTCGAAGGGAACTGGGTTATTCAGAGTGGAGAATGAGTCGTCACAAAAGGGGGAGATCCCGTGTAAAATAGGAGGTTACATGATTACTATGATCATCGATTTGGGCTCTAAATTGAACCTGATCAGCCATTCAGATTGGCAACGATTATGCGAGGAAAAGGCTGTTATGGGCTGTGGAAAAATGTTATTATTATTTGGCAGAGCTACACTTTGATCTAATAACCGATCACAAGCCACTAGAAACCATATTTAAGCCAACCTCACGACCCCCAGCGAGGATCGAAAGATGGTTGCTAAGGTTACAGTCATATCGTTTCCGAGTGATATATCGGGTGATTTTTTAAGAGCTTGATAACTTTTTTTAAAAAAAAACGCATAAAATTTGCAAAATCTCATCGGTTCTTTATTTGAAACGTTAGATTGGTTCATGACATTTACTTTTTGAAGATAATTTCATTTAAATGTTGACCGCGGCTGCGTCTTGGGTGGTCCATTCGGAAAGTCCAATCAAGAAATTTTCAGTTAATGGGCCCTAGAAAAGTTGGCAGAAAATCCGCTTTTTTATCGACAAATTTTGTTCAGCGATGAGGCTCATTTCTGGTTGAATGGCTACGTAAATAAGCAAAATTGCCGCATTTGGGGTGAAGAGCAACCAGAAGCCGTTCAAGAACTGCCCATGCATCCCGAAAAATGCACTGTTTGGTGTGGTTTGTACGCTGGTGGAATCATTGGACCGTATTTTTTCAAAGATGCTGTTGGACGCAACGTTACGGTGAATGGCGATCGCTATCGTTCGATGCTAACAAACTTTTTGTTGCCAAAAATGGAAGAACTGAACTTGGTTGACATGTGGTTTCAACAAGATGGCGCTACATGCCACACAGCTCGCGATTCTATGGCCATTTTGAGGGAAAACTTCGGAGAACAATTCATCTCAAGAAATGGACCCGTAAGTTGGCCACCAAGATCATGCGATTTAACGCCTTTAGACTATTTTTTGTGGGGCTACGTCAAGTCTAAAGTCTACAGAAATAAGCCAGCAACTATTCCAGCTTTGGAAGACAACATTTCCGAAGAAATTCGGGCTATTCCGGCCGAAATGCTCGAAAAAGTTGCCCAAAATTGGACTTTCCGAATGGACCACCTAAGACGCAGCCGCGGTCAACATTTAAATGAAATTATCTTCAAAAAGTAAATGTCATGAACCAATCTAACGTTTCAAATAAAGAACCGATGAGATTTTGCAAATTTTATGCGTTTTTTTTTAAAAAAAAGTTATCAAGCTCTTAAAAAATCACCCGATATAAACCAGGAAAGAAAATATTGCGGATTCGCTATCAAGGTTTTCCCAAGAAAACAACGCTGACCCATATGATTGGGCCAGAGCAGCATATTTTTCGAGTAGTGTCCACTTTGATACCGAAGTCGCTCTCCATATCACAGATTACCGAGATATCTATATTAGACGAAGAGATACAAGATGTAATGACGTGTATAAGTCAGGACTAGTGGAATGCAAATATGTCAAGCCCATATTATTTATTTCGTTTGGAGCTGTCTATAGTTGGTAATATCCTATTACGGGGAACTAAATTAGTAATCCCACGAAAGTTGCGAGAAATAATTCTGGACCTCGCACATGGGGGACATCCAGGAATAAGTGCAATGAAACGGAGGTTACGCTACAAAGTTTGGTGGCCTTGTGTGTACAAAGATGCTGAAAATACGTCAAGACTTGTCAAGATTGCCTTATATTGTCAATGCCACCAAAACCATCTCCGATGGAGCGGCAACATTTCCCGAATGGTCCCTGGAAATGATTAGCAACCGATATTTTGGGTCCTTTATCTATTGGGGATAATATATTGGTACTAATTGATTACTACTCCAGATATATGGAGTTCAAAGTGATTAAGTCGATAACATCTAAAACCATTATTGATGAAATGGAAGAGATATTTTCAAGATTGGGATTTCCAGAGACACTAACGGCTGACAATGGAAGGCAATTCGTAAGCGTTGAGTTTAAAAGTTTTTGCAGTACCAACGGCATTCGGCTAATGACTACGTCCCCATACTGGCCTCAGGCTAACGGCGAAGTAGAAAATATGAACAGGTCCTTAGTGAAACGTTTAAAGATAGCTCATGCAAATAACGACAACTACAAGAAAGAAATTCAGAAGTTCGTTTTGATGTACAATGTTACTCCGCATGGTACCACGGGCGCTCTACCGACAGAACTAATGTTTAACAGAGTAATAAGAGACAAAATTCCCTGCATTCAGGACCTTGTGGGGGAAATGGCAGACTTAGAAGAGAAAGATAAGGATATGCGGGAAAAAGATAAAGGGAAACAGTTGACTGACAAGGCCAGGTGTGCGGGAGATGTTGACATCCAAGTTGGAGATACAGTAATCTTAAAGAATGTAATATTTCCGCATAAGTTGACATCCACATTTGATACTACCACGTATAAGGTAGTAAAGCGAGAAGGAAATGTTGCGCAGATTTCCGCTGGTGGTAAAACATACACCAGGAATGTTGGTCATTTGAAAAAGATTGTAACCACAAACCCATTGAGTCCTGCAGCGCCAGTTTTCCTCGACGCCGAGTCTTCCCGAACAACCTCAACATCTGAGGATCAGCAGAAGCTAAGCGAGAACCACAAACTATGTCTGGAGAAAAAGGAAGGAATGTGGGGATCTGTACCTGTTAAAGAAAGTGACAATACGCTTTCATAATTTAGCAACAAGGAAGGCTTTGATGTTATGTGTCTGTGAATACGACATTTAATATTAGATTTATATTTGACGCCGACTGTGCCGGACGGAAAGTCCGATAGTTATTAATATAATATTATAATTGTTAGTTGTATATATAAATTATAATAAATCGTGATATCGCAAAATATTAAACTTATTATGAGGATAAGTCGGAAAATTGGATAGTTCCAAAAAAAAACTTGTTTCCATACAAATTTTTTTCAATTTCTGTTTGTTTTGTTTTTCAATATTTTGATTTGTAAATTATTTGAATCGTTCAATTGCGGTCTCTTACTTTTCTATTCCGGCTATTCAAAAGAAAAATTATTGAAACTTATTCAGGAAAAACTTTACATGTGTTTCACACAAAGTGATCAATTGCGAAGACGTCGCCCTAATATCAATTCCATTTTCTTTTGTCAATTCACTTCAACGAAAGATGAACTCATCACGAATGTTTATCCGAACATTAGCCAAATTATCGTAACTACCATTGCTTGAGTGCACGAGATTTGAGATTTAAAGTCCAATTCCGAGAGATTTACGTTCATACATATCGATCGATCCTCTTGACAATGAACACGTAGCCGTGAATTTTCCATCGGAATTTCTAAATTCTTTGAAAGTTGGATCTGTCTCAAAGTTGGATCTGTCTATCGAATACGATGGGACAGAGTTCTTGAATCTACGAATTCCTTTGAGTTTCAACGATTTGCCATATCAGTTCAAACGTATTCAGTTTCCAGGGATTTGCGATGACAATCAACCGGACACAATGATAGTCGCTAGAAGTGTGTGGCATAAATCTGAAAATGCTATGTTTTCCACGAGTTAGAAAACCATCTTCTCTATACATTTAAGCACCGGAACAGAAACCAAAAAATATTGTTTATAAAGCTGCGTTACATTGAAAAAAAATTTAGAAAAATCGTCAAAAAATGATTTTCAGCACAATATAAATTCTACTTTGTTTTCATTTCAAAACACATAATTTCACGCAGGACAGCGGCTGAGGGGTCAGCTAGTTCTACATAAAAATCTAAAATTATTTCGATTGCTTTTATTTTCATTTAATGTTATTTTTTAACATTTATATTATTATCGCAACTGTGATGGTTATAAGAGCACTCTTAATTTTTGTGTCCATCACCACACTTTTAAGACTAGATTAGGGCCACTTTCCCACTTTCCCACTTATAAAAAATGTATGTATTCGAAAAAAGACTATTAATTTTAACATTATGTCTTAGTATTTCTCTGAACTTTGAACTTTGCGCAAAACTTCAGTTTTTTCTTTGATATAGTTGTAAAATTCATAGCATGTCATACTAAAATTAAACTTACATTGAATGATACATTCTAATGTATCAATATTTAAAGAATTTCTTTCTTTGGTCCATTGTGAACTTATTAATGAAAAAATACGTTCTACGTAAGCATTATGACTGGGCATTGCGTATAAATATTGTACTATCTATAACAAATTTTCTTTTCGCTCCTTTTCAGAAGTTTTTTAAAAAAAATATAACCATTTTTTAATTGTATCCTTATCCTTTAGATATTCTTTATTTATCTCTAAAAATGACTTAAGATAAGAAACTTCTTGGAAGGATTCATCAGACAAAATAATATTTTTTTTTTGTGAATAAGTTATCGTTTTTTGAACGTCAGTTCATTCAGGTATGTTTTTTAATGTCATCCAATTAAAAATTGCATACTTTTTTAAGGGGACCACCCAATCCTCTAAGTAGTTAATTGAAGTCGTAAAAAAAGTTTTAACGTCATTTTCAAAATCAGAAATTTTATCATTCAAACACTCTTTTCTTTAAATTTTTCAAAACTGTTTGTGTTTGAATTCCAATAGAATTGTTTTCAAATCTGTCTTTCATATCACATATAGTTTCACTTAAAATTAATTGAACTTCCATAACTGAAATATTTCGCTTTTCAATTTTTTTGATTTGTTTCTTAATTATAAATGCTTGGCTGTGTATGAATGTGAAATATATAGTTCTGATAACGGATTTTTAAAAAAGTCAGTAATTACTTTCGCTGCTCCTTTTTCAACCTCAAAGAATTCTTTGAGCGGTATCCAAAGCTGTAATATACGCTCTATTGCAGGCAAAAGTGACAACCACCGACTTCTTGTATGGGACAGTATCGTTAAATATTACCTGTGCGTTTTCACAAAACTTTTCACAAAAATCGTTCAGTTCTAACCATGAAGATGCAGAAATATTTATATATCTTCAAAACAACAGATTCAATGTCAATTGACAGTACATCTGTAGCACGTGAAATAGTGTTGTGGAGGATATGAGCAGAACAACCAATGCCCTCTATTTCTCGACCCAATTCGGATTTCAACTTGTAAAAAACGTTAGTTACGCCATTCCTTTGTCTGCCCCCAAAATTCGCGTTTGTGTTGTCTGCACCAAAAGCCGTAAAATTTTTTAGTGGAATATCAGCTGTTTTCAGTTCATCGATGCAGTATGTTTTTATTGTTTCGGATGTTTCATTTGGCAATGACTGTATTTTTAATACTTTTATTTCCAACCCTTTCTCCGTAAAATAATGAATTATCAGGGGGAACATTTTCTGTGCTTTGTGATTGCTCGAATCGGTAGATATTCCAAAGAATGGAACATGATCTTTCAGTATTTTAGTGAATTCCGTAACTTAATGCGGTGCCAAAACATTCTTTATGATGGTTGTTGCTTTTGTTCTGGCGTTCGATTGTTTTGCGGCGATTTTTCAATCTGGATATAATACGGCATCCAGTTTTGTGGTACAATCCAATGTGCAGAATGATTGATGATGATTTACAATTCTGTAGGCGCTTGTGATTTCAGCAACCTTTATCAAATGCTCAAGTTGTGTATCCTTCTTAACCATAAAAGAACTAATATCTTTTGAACATAATAATAATAATACCCAACGATTACCCTCCTCCCGCCCAACCGACGCGAGGGGCGCAATCCGCGAACGAGCGGAATTAGCCGAGTCATAAAAGGCAAGAGAGTTTTAAGCGTTGCGATCTTAAGCTGATCAGCTACAGAAACAAAAATTTCAATAGCCGAAATTAAGAATTAGATTAAAGTAATTTTATTAGTTTTAAATGTTACTTGTTAAGAGTAGATAAAATAATTTTTTTAATGGTAAAGAGTGAGTCTGTTAGATCAAATGTGCTGGAATGAAAATTGAAATCATGACATATACGGAGGAATGGTTCGTTTAACTCGAAATTTGTTCTAGAAAATTTTAAAAGTAAGGGTCTAAACTGCCTGGTAGGGCGAGCTGGTACGTTAAAATTAATATCAGATAAGAGAGATGGGCTACAGACTGACCCATTCATGAGTTTTACAAGATATATTATACCAAGCATCTCCCTACGACTAGCGAGTGTCGGGAGATTTATAAGTTTTAAACGGTTAATGTAAGGGGGAAGATTTAAACTGGAATCCCAATGCAAATGATTTAAGGCAAAAAGTAAAAATTGTTTTTGAACGGACTCTAACTTATCCGAATGGACTTGGTAACTAGTGTTCCAAACCACAGAAGCATACTCCACTATAGGCCTCACCAGAGATGTAAAAAGAATGTTTGTGGTAAGCGGATCCCTAATTTCTTTAGACCAACGTTTAACAAAACTAAGAGTGCCTTTAGCTTTAAAAACCGTGGAAGTTATGTGAAGATTAAAATTGAGTTTGGGGTCCATAGTTACTCCCAGATCAACAAAACTGTATACTTGCTCCAACCTAAAGTTTTGTATTGCGTATGAGGTAGGGTCTACAGCTCTACGTGAAAACAATTGTTATTTTTGAAAGATGTTTAGCACTTTTTACATGATCTTGAATACTTGACTTTCCACCATTTGCAATGTTAATGTCAAATCCACATATCGAGCAATACGCAGTGTCATCAGTTTTTCCTTTTTTCATATACGACCATTCAGCTGTGGAGGTGTCTAAAAATTTGCACTTTCTTTTTGGCATTTGCTACAGAAGAATGAAATAACATTTAACTAAAATTTATTAAATGGAAAATTGAAAAACTTACGAGCAATACAAATCCACGTTCACCAGCAATGCATAAATCATATGTTCAATATGATAGAGAAGAAACAAATTTTATTATCGATTTTCGATTAAACTAGCGATGAACATTTTTTTATAATAGCGGATTTACACTTGTCAAGTACTTGAAAGCAACTCTGCTCGCATAGGATGAGAGGGGTGAGAAGCAGGGGAAATTTGCTTTCAAGTACTTGACAAGTGTGAATCCGCTCTAACAATAATCTGAAAAAGAAAAGCTTTTTTTTTCATTTTATTTATTCACATACATGACAATTTGACAGCAGACAAGGACAATTTAAGGGTTGACCAGGACACCAGGACAATTCGTGCAAAACCAGGACAAATCCTGGTAAACCAGGACGTATGGCAGCCCTAGGCTAGATACGAGTATACCAGACTAGTCAAAATGACAGTTTTCGGTATTTCAATTAAAATTCCTACTATGCATAATATTTTGTTTTCGTAATGATATCATGACTTTCCTACTTATAACTAAAGAATTAATTTTATAAAGTTTATATTGCTGTATGTACGTATAGTGTATGTATTTAAAAGTAAATAAAGACTGGAAACCCCATTAAACACTTCCTTTTTAAGAACAGTCATTTTGACTGGTTTGGTATAAATAGGTATATAGTACTTCAATCGCTGGTATATGTAGTGTTAAGAGAGCTGTTCCTCCCTTGTTTTCTTATACAGTTTTTGTTCGCTTTCGTTTTTCGTATTACACCAGCAGTCGTCAAACTGGTGGATTCAACCGATTTTAGAATTGTTCTCATATTACAGATACCAAAACCTATATCCAAAGAGCAAATCTGCGAAATATTTTTAAGAATATTCAGTTTGACATCAAACGATTGGCGAAAATCAACTCAATATACAAGTATATACCTGTGACCATGTGTCTTGCTGAGGATTGTAACGTTCAGCACCGCTACGGCTTAAAACATAAATGTGACCTTTATGTCCAGCTACCTGTAATATAAAAAGTAGCAATAAACGTTTTATTTAGTTTTAATAGAGTTAAGAGGGCGACCAAATAAATCAGTGACTATTTTCAATTAGACAATTTCGGTCATTTTTATTGAAGCGGACTTACTTTTGCTGGTTTTGAAATCTTTAGGGAAGGCTTGCAATGGTGAAATCAAAAGGTATACATATCTCATTATAGCGCCAGTTCGTATTTCACAAATAAATCTTAAAACTCTGAACAGAATACGAATCCCGTACATCCGTCTACATCTAGTAAAAGAAATCCATGGAGTCGAATGTTAATATTTAAACACTTAAGTAAAGTTGTGACATTCCGTTCTTCGACTCTTTCTCATTCTAACAAATCATGACTTGACGAACGTTCTACTAATATAAATAATTATATTTTAATCTAACATACACCAGTTAAATGTGACATTTTGTCATATGCGCGCATGAAGTCCCAGTATTCGAATCCGGATTGTAGCATTCGACGGATTTTATTCCCCAATTGCCATCATAACCGCCCATTATACAAGTTTTACCATTTAATGTCACTGCACTGGGGATATATCGTCCAACAATCAAACTGTTATCGAACTCACAACCATCGGAAGTAGCATATCTGGAAAGCAATGAAAAAAGAATGCATATCTATAAACTGAAGCGTCATTTCGTCACGTTGCATAGTCTGTTAATGCCGAAGTACCTTATTTTGTTTATTATCCATACCACCCTCACACATCTAGTCTAAAGTTCTTTCACCATTAAGCTTAAAGTTAACCTGAAATTGTTAAAGCCCACAATCGCCATCGTTAGGTAATTCGTTACAGATTCATATATATTCACCTTTCCACCGACGACAAAGCATTATTACCCTCATAACCACCAATCGCGTAGATTTTGCCATTTAATTCGACAACGCAGTGTGCCCTTCTTTCCTGGCTCATGGCGGGTAAATTTTGCCATGTCTTATTTCGTATATTCCAGCTGCGGAAGACGTTAAGTGTGGCACCACTTTTACAACCACCAATAAATAATAAATTATCGTCCTTTAAAATATGTCTATACCATTCGTAATCGATTTTTATACTCGCATATTCCTGCCACTTATTCTCAGCTTTGTTATATTGTAGCAGCTTGGGATTCAGCTATTCCAAAAATAATGTAAGTACATTAAGTAAGATTATCATTTTTGAATATATTCCATAGTGTGCGTTTACCTCCGAGCAAATCGGTAGGATCGTTTTCTCACCACAATTTGTAGCACTATCCCCACGTGGTTCTGTAAATCGGATATTTATCATTGGCCGTGCAGTAGGCTCTCTGATCCACGATAACGCCTTGAAGGCCAGTAGCTCACATCCAGGTAACGGATGTATGTGTGTCAACAGAAAGTTCACATTGAATTAGGTAAGCCGCAGACAAGCTATTAAAAGTGGCAGTTGCTCTTGACGCGCAGGAATATCGTAATTGTACCAGCGTTGTGTGGCATCGTAGGCATCTCCCTCACGGGTTATGTTCAAATTGTCAGATACTAGGATACGTTGCAATTTTTCTACATCAAAATTCAAAAACTCATCGCTTCGACTGATCTAGTACTATTAGAAACAAAATTTAAATTACACAAATACCGTTACTGTGGAACGTTAGGTGTATATTTAGACTCATCTCCTTAAAATTCTGTGTCTCGTATTCGATGATTTTCAGCTTAAGAAGTTCACACTGCGTTTCACGCTCCAGCGTATAAGCACCCTGTAAAGTGAATTCATCAATATGTGTCATGGGGTAGTCCACGCTCCTGGCTATGGCACCGTCCAATTGCAAAACGATTGCCGCATTTAGCAATGCAGCGACATTGTTAACGGTAATGAGGGCCTGTCCGGTGTAACAAAAGGTTATTAGATGCTCAAAAATATCGCTATCGATATCATTTATCTCGATGACTGGATTAGTGTCTTGATTGCCATTGAAAAGGTTTTCGAAGTAATCAATGACAATCAAGACACCAGTCCAGTCATCGATACCATTTATCTCGAAGTAAGGACTCGATGTCGTATTTAGACTCATCTCCATAAAATTCAGTGTCTCGTATTCGACGACTTTCCGCTTAAGAAGTTCACACTGCGTTTCACGCTCCAGCGTATAAGCACCCTGTAAAGTGAATTCATCAATATGTGTCATGGGGTAGTCCACGCTACTGGCTACGGCATCGTCCAATTGCAAAACGATTGCCGCATTTAGCAATGCAGCGACATTGTTAACGGTAATGAGGGCCTGTCCGGTGTAACAAAAGGTTATTAGATGCTCAAAAATATCACTATCGATATCATTTATCTCGATGACTGGATTAGTGCCCTGATTGTCATTGAAAAGGTTCTCGAAGTAAGGACTCGCTGCTGCGAGTATCAAACGATGCGCGGGTACACTGAAAAAAAAATTATAAGTATTAATTTGTATAATTTTATATAAGCTGAGGACAAAGTAATACTTACAGAGCCGTTGGGTTTGAAACTTTAAATGTCACATCGATTAGAGACTGCTCGTCGTAGAAGCTACATATTTTCGCCATTAATTTCTCCATGAAACGGTTCTGCTCACTGGAATTTCTCTGAAGAGCAAGTGTTTGGGAAAAACTCGTGGCCATTACTAGTTACTTAACTTTACTTCTGTAATAAAAAATTACAATATTGATTAAAATATTTCAAATAAGTAAAAGCAAGAGGAAGTTTTCTTCCAAGTTGTCTATTGTACACTAAATCTGCGTGCGGTCAGTGACTGT
Organism: Bactrocera neohumeralis; assembly: GCF_024586455.1. Classification (NCBI taxonomy): domain Eukaryota; kingdom Metazoa; phylum Arthropoda; class Insecta; order Diptera; family Tephritidae; genus Bactrocera; species Bactrocera neohumeralis. The sequence goes on from NC_065919.1 coordinate 40,939,245, forward strand.
CTTCTTACCATGGCAACTTTGATGGCGCGTTGAACTCCGAGCCTGGTAATATGCTAACCGCAGTTCTTTACTTGTAGTTATCGCAGCTTTTAACCGAACGTTCCTGAACCACTAAGGGTGGAAAGTAAACAAAAAGATGTCTTAGTAACCTTAAGATCCTTCATTTCTTTAGTTACGCTTTATATGTATGAGATCTTTGTTGAAGTGCCATACTTGAAATAACTGATTTTCCAATCTACACCCAAAATCATTATTTATTAGTTCTTCGCATAGAATTCCTTCTCTAATAATCCTGGTCGATCCAACACCGGGGTGTTCATAGTTCTTTTACGTGCGAATGATTTATAAACACCTTCCCGGCCAGGGTTATTTTTTTTATACTTTCGCAACAATGTTGCTAAGGAGAGTATTATAGTTTTGTTCACATAACGGTTGTTTGTAAGTCCTAAAACTAAAAGAGTCAGATATAGGGTTATATATACCAAAGTGATCAGGGTGACGAGAATAGTCGAAATCCGGATGTCTGAATCGACCGCTTGGGTGGTCGCTGTTATTGAGCGGGCCCTTGCGTGGGTTGCACTTTTCGGCGCGTTCAGACGCACGCACCTGGAGAGCAGCTGCTCCAGAGTCTTTCTGTCCGTGAACCGTCTACGCTAGTGGTACGCCAGCGGATCAGTCCGACTGAAGGGTGAGTCGGGAAGCGAGATGCCTCTTGGACGGAAGAGGTATGGTATACGTTTGATGGGCCTGGGGGCGTAAGTGACATTGACGTGACGCTTATGAATGAGGCAGCAAGCAGGGCTTTTAGCTTTAGATGGGAGGTAAAGGGAGGGTGGGGATTGAGTGACCCCTCAATTCCCTCCCTTGCCTTATGAGAGTCCATTGCGGCGATGGCGTACCGCTGGTACTGACTGGAACCAATATGGACTCTCGGTTAGGGAAGCGGTATTTAGCATACCTCTTAGAGAGTTTGAGGAGTTGGGGGTTGACGAGCAGATTGCTCGTCTATATGAGGTAGTGTGGGGGGTTAATGATAGGGTTTTTGGTAGGTATGAGTGTTCCAGACTTAGTAAAATTAAATGGTGGACGCATGAGTTAACCTTGAAGAGGAGGACTGTCAGGCGATTGAGGCGAAAGTTTCAACGCGCCCGGCGGTCCAATTCTGATAGGCTGTCCCAGCTTAGGTATGAATTTAGTTGTGCGGATAGGGAATATAAGGAGATGCTGGTGAAAAGTAAAGAGGAAGAGTGGAGGAGTTAAAATTAAGGAATGACCGCTGGGGTCAGGTCTATAGGATCTGCCGGGGTCGTAGGAGGGAGGATGTCACCTCTCTTCGCGTCGGTGACACTCTGTTGGCGTCGTGGAGAGAGTGTGCGGGGGTCCTGTTAGGTGCGTTCTTTCCTAGGTCGGAGTTGCTGGTACCTCAAGCACAAGAGGTGCCAGTCCCTCCATTAGATGATGGGGAGTTGGGGTACGCCTTTGGCCTGGTTAGGTCTAAACGGTCCCCAGGTTTTGATGGTTTGAACGGAGAGATGTGTAAAAGCTTATGGAAGTTCATTCCGGAATACCTGGAGGCCATTTATAATAAGTGCGTCTGGGAGGGATACTTTCCACGCGAGTGGAAAAGTGCTAGGGTTGTTCCTCTTCTGAAGTCCCCTGATAAGGTCAGGAGCGATCCTCGATCTTATCGGGGCATCAGTCTCCTTCCAGTACTTGGAAAAGTGCTGGAAAGGGTCATGGTGGAACGGCTTCAGGAGCTAACGCGGGGTATGTGGTCGGATAGGCAGTTTGGGTTCAGGAAAGGACGCAGTATAGAGGATGCGTATTTGTATATGTCCTCGGCATATTTGTTGACTTCAAGGGGGCGTTTGATTACCTAAGCTGGGATCGAGTGGTGCAACGGCTGGAGGAGCTTGGCTGTCCGGAAATTTCTCTTTGGCGGAGTTATTTTTCGGACAGAAAGGCCTCTCTTGTCGGCATGAATGGGAGTGTGGAGATCGGAGTTGTTCGAGGCTGCCCGCAGGGTTCCATCTGTGGTCCATATATTTGGAACCTTATGATGGACACTCTGCTTGGGCAGCTCGAGCCACTCTGTAAATGTTGAGCTAGAACGGGCGGGAGGAGATCTCTTAGAGATCGTTAATTCTTGGGGTTTAGGTGTAGGGGTCGACATATCGATGGACAAAACGGTGGCAATGCTGCTGAAAGGTAGATTGTCATCGGGTCGTCCACCGATTGTCCGTGTGAACGGGGTCAGCATCAGATATGTGACGCAAGTCAAATATCTGGGACTGACCATGAGAGAAAGGATGTGTTTTACTCCACACTTAGCGAGTGTAAAGGAGCGACTGCAGGCAACTGTAGGCAAAATACGACGGATTTTGAGGAGCGATTGGGGTCTCGGATGTCGTGCTGTCCGCACCATATATCGTGGCTTATTTGTGGCCTGTGCCACTTATGTAGCCCCTGTATGGTGGGAGACAGCCACGACTGTCTGGGGGTCTCAAAAACTCCTCTCAATCCAGCGTTGCATGATGCTTGCATGTTTGCCTGTATGTCGCACCGTCTCTACGGATGCGATGCAGGTCTTGTTAGGTGCACCCCCTCTTGACCTGATTGTCATACAGCGTGCTGTTGCATTCAGGTTAAGAAGGGGCTTGAGTGTGTCATTGCTGCGGAATGACTGGATTTCTGACGATGATGTGGAGAGGGAGGGATATCTAGGGAGCAAGAGGCTCCTAGATGATAGGGTTAGGTGTAGGTGGCAAGAACGTTGGGACAATAGTCCTAACGGCCGAGTGACGTACGAGTACATTCGGGACGTGGGGTTCGTTGTGGATAACCCAGACTTCAGATTTTGTCTGAGTCTGGGTTTCCTGCATACGGGGCAAGGTCCTCTGAATGCATTTTTGCATCAGAGGCACCTTTCGGATACGTTGGGGTGTTTTTGTGGTTCGGGGTCAGAAAATTGATCGCATTTGATTGCGGAGTGTCCGATGTACTCGGACATTAGGGATTTGGGTGGTATGGGGATTAGCTGGACTGATGGACAATTAGATGTTAGTGGTGTGATCTCCACTAGTCGGAATACCGAACAGTTAGGGTCGTTTGCGCGTGAACTGTTTAAGCGGCGAAGGCGGTTAGCTGGAAGTTAGGGTTAGTTTCTGTATGGTTGGTGTGCGTAACTGATGTGTGTATGGGGTCCAACCCCTAGCCACCAGTCCAGAGCCGTATGGAAGCTCAACTGGTAGTAGTTTCGGCTACGAGGTCTGACCAGAGACTTAATTCTATAGAGTCGTTTTCTTCAGGCATTTCCATATACAGTTTAAAAATGGAAGAAATCGGATAATAACCACGCCCACCTCCCATACAAAGGTTATGTTGAAAATCACTAAAAGTGCGTTAACGGACTAACAAAAAACGTCAGAAACACTAAATTTTACGGAAGAAATTGCAGAAGGAAGCTGCACCCAGGCTTTTTTTAAAAATTGAAAATGGGCGTGGCCTCGCCCACTTATGGACCAAAAACCATATCTCAGGAACTACTCAACCGATTTCAATGAAATTCGGTATATAATATTTTCTTAACACCCTGATGACATGTACGAAATATAGGTGAAATCGATTCACAACCACGCCTTCTTCCAATATAACGCTATTTTGAATTCCATCTGATGCCTTCTCTGTATAATATATGGTACATTAGGAACCAATGATGATAGCGGAATAAAACTTTACAAAAATACGGTATTTGAAAAATATGTAAATGACGTATAATGAAATCTCGATTATCACTTTATCATGCGAGAGTATAAAATGTTCGGTGACACTCGAACTTAGCCCTTCCTTACTTGTTTTTTAAACGCTTAAATTATTTATTCTTTACAATCTTTAAGTTCGTGTACCGAAATGTAAGCTGACAGACGAATAAAAGAAATCGGCTCTTTATAAAATATTTAACGAAAGTGTTTCCCGTTGCATTGTACCGAAAATGCACGAAATTGGCCATTTCCGTACTCCAACTTTAAGCAACGAAGTGGACAAAATTTCTCAAAAAAAATCATCCGGAAAGCACACGAAAAGTGTTCGAGGAAGCGGATTTCAATAGCCACACAGCCTGAAATAAACAACACATCAATACTAAAAGTCGTAGTACAATTTTGAAGCTCGCAAACGAATATTTATGCACACCCAACTCTTTTTTTTTAACGAATTTGAAGTTACACGGTTGAAAAAAAATAATTTTGTTGAAAATTCTTAATCTAGTACGGTTTCAAAATCACTGTCTTGTAAGCATGTTTGTTTTTACCAGACCTGGCACCCCAATATTAATGAAAATAAAATTTTTGCCCTTACTACAGTTAACAAAATGTCCAAGATTTTAAAGATTCGCAAAAGGTAAGCCATTTCTTTGGAAGTAAAATTAAAAATATTGAACTGTCTGGCAAGGGTTCATGCTCAACATCTTTGGGCAAGGATTTTGGCTTAAATGAAGCTGCTATCAGGACCATTATAAAAATGAGAAAAAAAGAATTGATGGATACTTCTGAAATTATAGCCCTGGCACACGAAATCAGAGGTGAAGGGTTT